>NW_028153197.1:10000-15000 GCF_951799395.1 Argentina silus
ACATGACTGTTGATTTCAAGGAAATATTCAATATTACTGACAGTTGGTTTTTATGTTTCTGTTCACGTAGGCCAGGAGAGGCTGGTGGAGGTAGGAATCAGCATTGGGCTCGCTGGAACGCATGGAACGGAATGAGGAATCGGAGCAAATATTGTATTTCTCAGGAGGAATGGGATCCAACGCCAGGCTGGGGTAGACATCGGGAGGGCGTCAAACACACGTGTTTGATACAGTATCATTCCAAATTCCATTCCATGCATTATAATAAGGCCGTCCTCCTGATTTCTACCTCCGCCGGCCTCTACTGATGTATTTGTGATGATATATCTATAGGAACTCGTGTTGAGTTTCTCATATCATCTCCCTCTTGTTAATGTAGAATGAGAAAGAAATTGTGGGGGAAACTACTGTATATTTGATAAGGAATATGAATAGTTGCTTCAGATGCTGTAAAAAAAGACGGTGAATGAATGCTGAACTGGCTGTAAACCACAAGGATAGAAATGAACCCACACTGAAAACCTAGATATTTGCTTTACCGAGCAGTTGAACAGGTGTACCTAATAAAGTGGCCGATGAGTGTATATCCTGTAAATGATCATACCTACATTTTACCTCATTTACACAGACCCATGATCAGCTTTTTAGCGGGACCGTGACTACGTCTGCCAGAAGTAACAGATTTAGTGGTATGCCCTAACCCCAGGTCGGTTTACACAGACAACGGTAATGGTAAAAGACCGGTAAATGAACGGGACAGGCCTCTGTGTAAACAAGGCTTATGACAATGAAGGTAGAGCTCCCCACCATGCTGTAATGACAACTATCTCCACCAACCTTGGTTGTGTGGCAATAACGAATATTGTATCTTGTATCCTCCTCAACTGTTCATTTCATTTCTATTCCTCATCTATTTCAGTGTCTCTGGAGCTGAGAATCCAATCAAGTTAAGTTAATCATCTAAGCTCATCATAACTGTCAACACAGGAGAGATTGCATAATACAGACAGATGATGCCACAGCCCAGGAGATTACTAATGGCTAACATTAACATGACATCATCATGCTCAGGTTTCTCACAGAGTTCCAGACTACATATGAATATCTGATGTTTAGTCTTGAAACGTCTCGTTCCTGTTTCTTAGTTTATGTTTGTCTTTGTTTCATGTTATTTCATTAATTAGTTTCCTGTTAATTTTTGTGTTCCTCACCTTGTCTCTCGTTTCAGACGCTTCACCACCTGCCCTTGTGTGTTTCCCGCCTGTGTGATTGTCTTCCTGATTGGCTTCACCTGTCCCTCATCATCTTTCCCTGTGTATTTAGTCTGTGTGTTCCCCTGTCTCTGTGCCGGTTTGTCTTTGTACCTTTGTGTCATACGGCCCAGCATTTCCTAGTGATAAGTATTCCTGGTTTTCAATCACCGAGTGTGTTTTTGACTACCCCCTTCCTGGATTATCTGCCTACCCACTGACTGCCTACCTGTGTATCGAACCTTTCTGAAAGTAAAGACTATTCTATTGGATTTAAGTTTTTGTCTTTGAGTCGTGCGTTTGAGTCCTTTGCCTGAGTACTCCTGCCATTACAAGTCTGACATCAGGGGAGGCCGGTGGAGGTAGAAAATGAGGACGGGCTCATTGTAATGCATGGAATGAAATGAGGAATGGTATCAAACACAAGTGTCCAGCATAACCACTGATCGGACATGAATGTCTTATTTATGGCAAGGTATGGAGCCAGAAAGGAAGGAAGGACGGAAGGAAGGAAGGGAGGGAGGGAGGGAGGGAGGGAGCAAGCAGGGAAGGGAATAAGGAAGGAAGTAAAGAAGGAAGGAAGGGATGGATGGAAAGAAGGATGCATATTCCAGTATTCTAACAGCAATAAAACGTTGGCTAATCAGCACACAGGTGGCTGCTGATAGCTGGTATGCGGTTGCTAGGCGATGTGAGCTGTCAGTCATGTGGCCGTAGCATGAGACACCAGCAGGATGAAAATGAGCCTCAGTGCCGTTGGGGGCGTCGTGTCAACGCTCCGAGAGTTAGCCAATGAAATAAGGAGCTGGGTGAGCTGGTTTGTGCCAATTATATCAGTGACAAACTGTCCCCCAACACCCCCCTCCCCCCCCCCCCCCCTCCTCCTCCCTCCCTCCCCTCCCCTCCTCCCTCTCCTCCCCATACTGCACGGTGGACACAGCCAGGCAAGCGAGAATTAACATCCATCTAGTGCTTGTTCACTTGCCTCTAGCACTGCCTCATTTTGCATTCATCTAATTAAAATTGAACTTAACAGACATCCACCTCCTTTTTGGCCTGGTCTGAAGCCCAGGGCTATCTGTACAACTGCATACACTTCACTACACACTGACACGCAAGCACGCGAGCAAGCAAGCACGCACACACACACACACACACACGCACATGCACACATACTGTATGCGGACACCCATGCACACACACACACATACATACATACATACATACGCACACACACGCACACACACACACATGCACACACACACACACACGCACACACACGCACTCACACACACACACACACACACACACACACACACGTACGTTCTCTCCTGGCCTTGTGCTGCCAACTCGCCACCAGCCAGGCTTTCCACCATTTAACAGAACAGTTTCACTCTGCTCTCTGAGGCCAAATGGAACAACACATGAGTAGAATGAGTTAAAGGGATATTTAGCTTTGCTTTTACACAGGTAAAAGCTCTTATAGTCATTCAGGTCTTTTAGCTCATGCCTTTTTTTTTTTTTTTTTTTTTTTTACATTTGAGTCTATTTTATCTACGAAGCATGAATCTCTACACTCACTGGTTCTCTGCTTGTTTTCAACTCCCATGACTGTTATATTTACGTTGTTTATACTGTTTATACTGTTCATACTGTTTCTATTTTTTAGTACTTCTATTTTATTTGATTTTATTCTATTTTAAAACGTATTGTTGCACTACTCTGTGGCACTGTCACTTTTGCATTTCACTGTATACTTGTATGCACGTGACAAATAAAGAATCTTGAATCTTATCCTCTTTTTTTGTTTTGTCTCATTGTCCTTTAATTGGTTTTATTCCTATCCCTGTAAAGCGCAAATAAATAAAGTGTGATTTGATTTGATACATGACACGACATCATGCTTTAGGCCACAGCAACATTGACATCACAATGGCAGATCACTGCACTGGGGCCTGTGAGAAGTGAAATCACACATGGTTCTAAAAAAAGGATTTCATCAAACACCCTCTTTTGAACACTGGAAGAAAGACGTCATAGTGTCATAATCTATACTCTTTGTTCGCTCTCTCAGTTCGGACTGCTTTTCATCCTCATCGATCCTCGGTGAGGGACTGACTACAGTCAGGGACAGACTACAGTCAGGGATGGACTACAGTCAGGGACAGGCTCGGTTAGGGACAGACTACAGTCAGGGACAGACTACAGTCAGGGACAGGCTCGGTTAGGGACAGACTACAGTCAGGGACAGACTACAGTCAGGGATGGACTACAGTCAGGGACAGGCTCGGTTCGGGACAGACTACAGTCAGGGACGGACTACAGTCAGGGACAGGCTCGGTTAGGGACAGACTACAGTCAGGGATGGACTACAGTCAGGGACAGGCTCAGTCAGGGACGGACTACAGTCAGGGATGGACTACAGTCAGGGACAGGCTCGGTTCGGGACAGACTACAGTCAGGGACAGACTCAGTCAGGGACAGACTACAGTCAGGGACAGACTCAGTCAGGGACAGGCTCAGTCAGGGACAGGCTCAGTCAGGGACAGGCTCGGTTAGGGACAGACTACAGTCAGGGACAGACTCAGTCAGGGACAGACTCAGTCAGGGACAGACTACAGTCAGGGATGAATAGAATAGAATAGAACAGAATAGAATTCAGACTGATTGTATGAATGAATGACTCTTAAAATGACTCTAAAAATACAACATATGATGATACAGGCATCCTTAGGAGTGTTGGAGGGATCTGCGTAGGAGGGGGTGGGCTATCATAACATACATGCACACACACACACACACACACACACACACACACACGCACAAACATACGAATGCATGAGCCTGTGACTCATCTGTTTTCTCATTCCCACCACTTGTTCGCTGTTCGCTGCACGAGGGGTGTGTGTGTGTGTGTGTGTGTGTGTGTGTGTGTGTGTGTGCGTGTGTGTGTGTGTGTGTGTGTGCGCATCTTTGTCACGTCAAGCCGTCTCATCTATGAACCCCCCACCTCCTTCTCCGGAGTGATTAATCTTCTAACACTAATTAGATATTTGCTAATTAGCCCGTGACATACGAGGGGAGGATGGAGAGGATGGCGCAACGCTATTACACTCAGCTGTGCCAGCATCAGCCAGACCTCTCCAAAGTGCTGCTGTCACAACAAAGACAGCGGAGGGAGTTCGAGATGTGTGTGTGTGCGTGTGTGTGTGTGTGTGTGTGTGTGTGTGTGTGTGTGCGTCTGACCACTTTTAAATCAAGGCTAATTAGCTAAATATTAGCTTTCTGCTAAATCTTAACTACATGGCACTTTTGACGTTTGGACTTGTTACTATAATGGTGTTTTTTTTTTTAGCTTTTTAACTTTTGCACGTTTATATCTTTATTCTTTTCTTATTTCATTTTATTGGATGACATGTTTTTATGTGAAGCACTTAGAGGCTGCCTCGTGTATGAAATGTGCGATATAAATAAACTTGCCTTGCCTTGCCTTGTGTGTTCTGGGGGATTGTTTCTGTAGACCAAGGAAAATAGGGTCTGGGGGATCGTATTATCTGGCTATACCAGCGTTTGACCACCTGTTTTGACGTAAGACTTACGTGAATTACAACTTGCGTGGCGCTTAGGCATTATGAGGTATTCACTTCGACCGGTTAAGGTTAGGGGAAGCTGTCAGGGGAAGGCGTTAGCAAATATTAGCATGAGCAACAATAAAAAAGAATGCGTCCCCAGTGTGAATGGAAGCAGCAT
>NW_028153196.1:2500-5000 GCF_951799395.1 Argentina silus
ACTAAAACAATCAATAGACAGCCAATCAATCATTCAATAAACCAATCACTCAATCAATCAATAATTTAGGCCACACCACATTCAATAATCCTATTTTCCATTAGGGGAACAAATTAAGCTCTCCAGCACAGCCCTGTCAATCAAAGGCAGCCCTAGAGAATAACCCAGGAGGAAGGAGGGGGATTTGAGGATGGGACTGAACAGTGTCTCGGTGCGGTGCGGTGCGGTGCGGTGCGGTGCGGTGCGGTGCTCTACCCTCATTGATAAATACAACAGGCTTTAAAAAAAGAGACACACACACACCACGTCAGGCTGCCTGCAAGCTGCCTGCTTGCCTGCTTCACCCTTCAACAAATCCACACTGACAGCCAACTCATTGAGACATTTCCCATTCAAATCCTGCTCCTGGAGTGACAATGGGGACGGACGACATGCCAGCTGAACATGATCTACACAGAGACAGAGACAGAGAGTCCTTCTGTGAGGGGGGGAGGGGGGGCGGGGGGGGGGGGGGGGCGGGGGGGGGGGGCAGCCCAGCCAGCACAGTCGTTGGTTTAGATGTTTCTTCCCTGCGTTTTGTTTTCATTTGATCCTTTTCGTTTCCGTAGTAAAGTGCTTTGAGCTATGGAGCACACTGTGCAGTATGAAAAGTGCATAGATATACATTTGGTGATATGATGTTGGATTGAGATCAAGGTCTGAGGGGAGGGAGGGAGGGAGGGAGGGAGAGAGGGAGAGAGAGAGGGAGGCAGGGAGAGGAGAGGAGGGAGCACTGATGGACAAGTGTGACAGCTGACATGATAGAGAGAACACAAGCGGGTGGTTCATTATCACCAGTAATGTCTCTGTTCCAGACCCCACTGCACTCTGGGATGGTTCATAATGGTCGCTCCGGGAACGAGACCGCATCTGCCACCGAAACCGCTGTAGAAATGTAATTCTATTTCTATGAAAACCATTCTCTCTCCGTAATTAGATTTTGCCTGATGAAGAAACTAATGCTGATGATGTTCTCAGCACAATTTGGCCGTCCAAACTACTCAGCGTGATGATATGAACTGACTGTTCAATATCAATGTGTATAGCGTTTAAGACGACCAAAATGAATTTTCATAATGTGTTTGATGCAGTGTGTCCAATCAGACTCATTTTCCTAAGTTCTCTTTTGAAACTGGGACTAATTGAAAAGACTCGAACGCCAGGGCTTATGAATATTCATGAGCGCCAACCAGACCATTTGAATTTATCTCTTGGTTCTGGCTCAAATTTTCATCGCTATGGATACAAACTGTATAAAATCGGAAGTCAAACTGTGTTCCAAGCTCGTCTCCTCATGAATATTAATCAGCAGCACATGCATGGGCTGTCTTCCAGGGAAGACGGAGATGGAAGAGTCATAGAAGAGTTACATTTACATCCACTCGGTCTTTTGTAGACCAAAACTCAGAACATCAAACCTGAGCTGTGAATTTGTGAAACCCTGAAACCACATTTGATCTACTGTTGCTAGTGGCAACAGATATAAACGGTGGTGGCTCAAACTGGGAAATCTCAGTTGGTATAGATATTAAACATATTTAAAAAAATAAAATAAAATCATAATGACTATTTACCTCTTTCTGGGGACACAATGACAAATTGAACCGAAATAACATTACACCAACATAATACGATGTGAGATGTGTTTTGATTAAAATCTGTCCAAACAAACAACTCCGTTCAATATCTACATCTCAAATCGACTGGCAAAATGTGCCCACGATCAAACCAGCCTGGATCCTAATTTAGGGGAGTAATTACAGTAGAGTACATTGGAAAGTAATCAGTCTCGGAGACTGATGTTGATATACACACCAAACACTGCTCTGGGCTGCCAAGAGGCCAGGGGAGGCCAGTCTCTTTTTGAGAGGAAGGAGGAGGGGGAGAGAGGGGAAGGAGGGGGTGGAGGGGGAGAGAGGGGAAGGAGGGGGGGGGAGGGGGAGAGAGGGGAAGGAGGGGGGGGAGGTTAATAGAGATATTAGTGAGATGAATGGGAAGGCCCTGTCAGAGCCGGGGAGAACTAAGAGAGGCGGGAGGTGGGGAGAGGACTGTGTGTGGGTGTGTGGTTGTGTGTGGTTGTGTGGTTGTGTGTGTGTGTGTGTGTGTGTGTGCGTGTGTGTGTGTGGTTGTGTGTGTGTGTGTGTGTGTGTATTAATCAGAGTCACTGGGGGCACAAGGCTCATTCAGATCAGGATGGATGTTGGTCACCTTCATCGAGGCAGAGAACGATCCCCATTAGCCTTGAGTAGCAACGTTACCACACCAACACACACTACTCCACAGTCCGACCAATCAGCCCCTGGCAACGAACCAGTACACTTCGTCGACTGTATGACTTCCATCATAGGAAATGAGTCACATAATGTACTGTAAATTGCATCTGGGAATCTGTCACATTAGGCTACAAGTCTGTGGACGGATATGCCTGAATGCCTCTAAATTACAAGCATTAACATAGCCT
>NW_028153196.1:10000-12500 GCF_951799395.1 Argentina silus
GAGATGTGTGAGACGTCACTCAGCCTCCTACGACCCTATCGCCCAATCACAAGCCTCCTAGCTACGACCCTATCGCAGGGTCGGGACCTGAGAGAACAGTCTCAAACAAACAAGGGGAAATGAGACGACCCTGACAGAGGCTGAACCTACAACACCCCGACATTAAAAATAAATCCTCTGTTTTCCTCCATTACTCTCTCTCTCTCTATCTTTCCCTCCTCTCTCTTTCTCCATCTCTCTCTCACTCTTTCTCCATCTCTCTCTCTCTCTCTCCATCTTTCCCTCCTCTCTCTCTCTCTTTCTCCATCTCTCTCTCTCTCTCTCTCCATCTTTCCCTCCTCTCTCTCTCTCCATCTCTCTCTCACTCTCTTTCTCCATCTCTCTCTCTCTCTCTCTCTCTCCATCTCTCTCTCTCTCTAGCTAGGAGACAGCTTGGGGAGCAGGGGGGGAGTACTCTAAACCCCACGTCTCTGCTGATCTAAGCAGCGGGTGAGTGCCCACTCTCTCTCCATCTCTCTCTCTCTCTCCCTCAATCTCTCTCCCCCCCCCCCCCCCCCCACCCTTCAGACATGACCTGGTTCTCTCTGGCCAGACTGGCAGTGGTGCCTGTGGAGGAGCTCCCAGAGATGTCAGATGTACCAGCACTCCAGACACACAGAGGTGGGGCCCCAACACTCACCCTCGTCCTCCAAACTCCACAGAGGTCACACAGGACGGTCGTGCCCGCATTAGGTCCTGTCCATACATTGGCCCTATAGGCCCCGGGGATCGAATCCCCAGACTGGCTTCATCCAATCACCTATTTCATCCTCTCTCCATCTTACCCATCTCAACAGAGTTGCCTCAGCAGTATTTCGTGTCTGAAGTTCTGTGTATTTCGACATTTTCTGCTAATTTGTTGCCTTGGTGTAATGTGGGCTTGTACTATAACCTACGTCACAGCATTAGCTGCCTTCCAGACCCTTGAAGTAATGGCTGGAGAGGAGAGACAGAAGGAGCCAGCTTACCTGGCCCCCAGCCTCTGACGTCAGTACCACCATTCATCCATCTGGGCTCACAGCCAAAAACTAAAATAGGTCTTCAACTGGGGTTGGTAGTTAAAGCTGCCCTTCCAAGTATGGGGGTACAGAGCAGTCGTATATAGTTCTGGGGTACGTACTGCAGATGAAACCTCAAGGTCACCATAACAGTACAATAATCTCTCGGACATACCTCACAAAGTAGCCTATAATCCTAATCCTAATTCATTTTCTATCAGTGGATAGCCTTTTTGTCTGGTTACCTGATTGAGGGAGTGAATCCCATGGGAAGTCAACTCAGCACTATGACTGTACAGGAAGCCATCTCATCAGCCTCTCAGACACATCTATTTCTGCTGAGTGATAGTATGTGGATCTGGGGGATAGGTGGGAGGGGAAACTGCCCCCTAGTGTACATTTGGATAGTTTATGGTCCCATTATGACTCACAGAATGGGCACACATTGATATAGACGTACATACAGTAGACACCAATGCAGGAGTGATTCAGCACTCATAAATACTGATACACAGAGCTATGCCCACACATATTGATACAGTACTATTTAAAAAAAAAAAAAAAACAGACCTGCAGTTCTTACTGACAACTCATTACATATGCAATGCCAGAACACACTTACTGTGCATTGACATACCGAGCTTGTTAGCAAAAAGCCTCCCTCTACCACAGTGTTTTTGAATAAAGGAATCGAGAAAAAAAAAAACCTGCTAACCATCTCACCTTTCAACCCTCTCTTGTCAGTAAGTATTCAGTCACCGAAGAGGGTATTTCGGGGGCTTAAAGCAAGAAACATAGGCTGAAATCTTTCCACAATGGGCAATATGGTGTGTTGAGAAACGTGTGAGAGAGGAATATGAAGACACAGACACAGACGCAGCTAGCTGGACGCTACAGCGCAGGAGAAGGCTCCGGTCTGTCCCTCCATTGTGCTGTTAATGAGAAGCATATCACTGGGTTTAATCTGAGAAAGCTGCAGCGGCGGAGAGGGAGGGAGGGAGGGAGGGAGGGTTAGAAAGAAAGAAGGAGTGAGACATATATAGAGTGAAAATGAGAGAGAGAGAGAGAGAGAGAGAGGGAGGGAGAAAGAGAAGAGAGAAAGAAAGAAGAGAGAGATGGACCATGGGAATACCAGGCCATACTCATTATTTTCGAGACCTCCTGGTGCTGTAGCTGCTACAGTCGTCACTGGTTCCAGTTTTAGCTGGAGGGCTCCAGTACTGTACCCCTCTGTTTGTAGTCCTCTGTACTGTACCCCTCTGTTTGTAGTCCTCTGTACCCCTCTGTGTGTAGTCCTACAGTACTGTATCCCTCTGTGTGTAATCCTCTGTACTGTACCCCTCTGTGCGTAGTCCTCTGTACCCCTCTGTTTGTAGTCCTACAGTACTGTACCCCTCTGTGCGTAGTCCTCTGTACCCCTCTGTATGTAGTCCTACAGTACTGTACCCCTCTGTGTGTAGTCC
>NW_028153195.1:0-64084 GCF_951799395.1 Argentina silus
CATAAAAACATGGATTTGTCTCTCCTGCTGCGCACACACTTCGGAGAGCTTGCAAATGCCTAATAACCACAAGCAGCCCCTACTCCATTATGGGAGACACTGTTTTCATCAAGTTTGAAGCCTCAGTGTTGGCGCGGCAGCCTTTTCTTTCTCTTTCGGGATTGTGTTTTTCTCCACCTGAAAATGCCAAAGAAGGCATAAAAACATGGATTTGTCTCTCCTGCTGCGCACACACTTCGGAGAGCTTGCAAATGCCTAATAACCACAAGCAGCCCCTACTCCAATATGGGAGACACTGTTTTCATCAAGTTTGAAGCCTCAGTTTTGGCTGGACAGCCATTTCTTTATTTTTGGGGCCTGTGTGTTTTTCGACCTGGAAATGGCAAAAAAGGCGCGAAAACATTGATTTGTCTCTCCTGCCGCGCACACACTTCGGAGAGCTTGCAAAGGCCTAATAACCACAAGCAGCCCCTACTCCACTATGGGAGACACTGTTTTCATCAAGTTTGAAGCCTCAGTGTTGGCGCGGCAGCCTTTTCTTTTTCTTTCGGGATTGTGTTTTTCTCCACCTGAAAATGCCAAAGAAGGCATAAAAACATGGATTTGTCTCTCCTGCTGCGCACACACTTCGGAGAGCTTGCAAATGCCTAATAACCACAAGCAGCCCCTACTCCAATATAGGAGACACTGTTTTCATCAAGTTTGAAGCCTCAGTTTTGGCTGGACAGCCATTTCTTTATTTTTGGGGCCTGTGTGTTTTTCGACCTGGAAATGGCAAAAAAGGCGCGAAAACATTGATTTGTCTCTCCTGCCGCGCACACACTTCCGATAGCTTGCGAAGGCCTAAAAAACACAAGCTGCCCTTGAGTTATTGTGGGAGAGAATGTTTTCATCAAGTTTGAAGCCATAGTTTTGGCGCGGCAGCCGTTTCTTTCATTTTGGGGCCTATGTGTTTTTCGACCTTGAAATCGTAAAAAAGGCGCGAAAACATGGATTTGTCTCTCCTGCCGCGCACACACTTCCGATAGCTTGCGAAGGCCTAAAAAACACAAGCGGCCCTTGAGTTATTGTCTGAGAGACTGTTTTAATCAAGTTTGAAGCCTCAGTTTTGGCTGGACAGCCGTTTCTTTATTTTTGGGGCCTTTGTTTTCTTCGACCTGGAAATGGCAAAAAAGGCGCGAAAACATGGATTTGTCTCTCCTGCCGCGCACACACTTCTGATAGCGTGCAAAGGCCTAAAAAACACAAGCAGCCCGTGAGTTATTATGGGAGAGACTGTTTTCATCAAGTTTGAAGCCATAGTTTTGGCGCGGCAGCCGTTTCTTTCATTTTGGGGCCTATGTGTTTTTCGACCTTGAAATCGCAAAAAAGGCGCGAAAACATGGATTTGTCTCTCCTGCCGCGCACACACTTCGGAGAGCTTGCAAATGCCTAATAACCACAAGCAGCCCCTACTCCAATATGGGAGACACTGTTTTCATCAAGTTTGAAGCCTCAGTTTTGGCTGGACAGCCATTTCTTTATTTTTGGGGCCTGTGTGTTTTTCGACCTGGAAATGGCAAAAAAGGCGCGAAAACATTGATTTGTCTCTCCTGCCGCGCACACACTTCGGAGAGCTTGCAAAGGCCTAAAAAACACAAGCAGCCCGTGAGTTATTATGGGAGAGACTGTTTTCATCAAGTTTGAAGCCATAGTTTTGGCGCGGCAGCCGTTTCTTTCATTTTGGGGCCTATGTGTTTTTCGACCTTGAAATCGCAAAAAAGGCGCGAAAACATGGATTTGTCTCTCCTGCCGCGCACACACTTCGGAGAGCTTGCAAATGCCTAATAACCACAAGCAGCCCCTACTCCAATATGGGAGACACTGTTTTCATCAAGTTTGAAGCCTCAGTTTTGGCTGGACAGCCATTTCTTTATTTTTGGGGCCTGTGTGTTTTTCGACCTGGAAATGGCAAAAAAGGCGCGAAAACATTGATTTGTCTCTCCTGCCGCGCACACACTTCGGAGAGCTTGCAAAGGCCTAATAACCACAAGCAGCCCCTACTCCACTATGGGAGACACTGTTTTCATCAAGTTTGAAGCCTCAGTGTTGGCGCGGCAGCCTTTTCTTTCTCTTTCGGGATTGTGTTTTTCTCCACCTGAAAATGCCAAAGAAGGCATAAAAACATGGATTTGTCTCTCCTGCTGCGCACACACTTCGGAGAGCTTGCAAATGCCTAATAACCACAAGCAGCCCCTACTCCAATATGGGAGACACTGTTTTCATCAAGTTTGAAGCCTCAGTGTTGGCGCGGCAGCCTTTTCTTTCTCTTTCGGGATTGTGTTTTTCTCCACCTGAAAATGCCAAAGAAGGCATAAAAACATGGATTTGTCTCTCCTGCTGCGCACACACTTCGGAGAGCTTGCAAAGGCCTAATAACCACAAGCAGCCCCTACTCCACTATGGGAGACACTGTTTTCATCAAGTTTGAAGCCTCAGTGTTGGCGCGGCAGCCTTTTCTTTCTCTTTCGGGATTGTGTTTTTCTCCACCTGAAAATGCCAAAGAAGGCATAAAAACATGGATTTGTCTCTCCTGCTGCGCACACACTTCGGAGAGCTTGCAAATGCCTAATAACCACAAGCAGCCCCTACTCCAATATGGGAGACACTGTTTTCATCAAGTTTGAAGCCTCAGTGTTGGCGCGGCAGCCTTTTCTTTCTCTTTCGGGATTGTGTTTTTCTCCACCTGAAAATGCCAAAGAAGGCATAAAAACATGGATTTGTCTCTCCTGCTGCGCACACACTTCGGAGAGCTTGCAAATGCCTAATAACCACAAGCAGCCCCTACTCCACTATGGGAGACACTGTTTTCATCAAGTTTGAAGCCTCAGTGTTGGCGCGGCAGCCTTTTCTTTCTCTTTCGGGATTGTGTTTTTCTCCACCTGAAAATGCCAAAGAAGGCATAAAAACATGGATTTGTCTCTCCTGCTGCGCACACACTTCGGAGAGCTTGCAAATGCCTAATAACCACAAGCAGCCCCTACTCCATTATGGGAGACACTGTTTTCATCAAGTTTGAAGCCTCAGTTTTGGCTGGACAGCCATTTCTTTATTTTTGGGGCCTGTGTGTTTTTCGACCTGGAAATGGCAAAAAAGGCGCGAAAACATTGATTTGTCTCTCCTGCCGCGCACACACTTCGGAGAGCTTGCAAAGGCCGCTGTCCAGCCAAAACTGAGGCTTCAAACTTGATGAAAACAGTGTCTCCCATATTGGAGTAGGGGCTGCTTGTGGTTATTAGGCATTTGCAAGCTCTCCGAAGTGTGTGCGCAGCAGGAGAGACAAATCCATGTTTTTATGCCTTCTTTGGCATTTTCAGGTGGAGAAAAACACAATCCCGAAAGAGAAAGAAAAGGCTGCCGCGCCAACACTGAGGCTTCAAACTTGATGAAAACAGTGTCTCCCATAGTGGAGTAGGGGCTGCTTGTGGTTATTAGGCCTTTGCAAGCTCTCCGAAGTGTGTGCGCGGCAGGAGAGACAAATCAATGTTTTCGCGCCTTTTTTGCCATTTCCAGGTCGAAAAACACACAGGCCCCAAAAATAAAGAAATGGCTGTCCAGCCAAAACTGAGGCTTCAAACTTGATGAAAACAGTGTCTCCCATATTGGAGTAGGGGCTGCTTGTGGTTATTAGGCATTTGCAAGCTCTCCGAAGTGTGTGCGCGGCAGGAGAGACAAATCCATGTTTTCGCGCCTTTTTTGCGATTTCAAGGTCGAAAAACACATAGGCCCCAAAATGAAAGAAACGGCTGCCGCGCCAAAACTATGGCTTCAAACTTGATGAAAACAGTCTCTCCCATAATAACTCACGGGCTGCTTGTGTTTTTTAGGCCTTTGCAAGCTCTCCGAAGTGTGTGCGCGGCAGGAGAGACAAATCAATGTTTTCGCGCCTTTTTTGCCATTTCCAGGTCGAAAAACACACAGGCCCCAAAAATAAAGAAATGGCTGTCCAGCCAAAACTGAGGCTTCAAACTTGATGAAAACAGTGTCTCCCATATTGGAGTAGGGGCTGCTTGTGGTTATTAGGCATTTGCAAGCTCTCCGAAGTGTGTGCGCGGCAGGAGAGACAAATCCATGTTTTCGCGCCTTTTTTGCGATTTCAAGGTCGAAAAACACATAGGCCCCAAAATGAAAGAAACGGCTGCCGCGCCAAAACTATGGCTTCAAACTTGATGAAAACAGTCTCTCCCATAATAACTCACGGGCTGCTTGTGTTTTTTAGGCCTTTGCACGCTATCAGAAGTGTGTGCGCGGCAGGAGAGACAAATCCATGTTTTCGCGCCTTTTTTGCCATTTCCAGGTCGAAGAAAACAAAGGCCCCAAAAATAAAGAAACGGCTGTCCAGCCAAAACTGAGGCTTCAAACTTGATTAAAACAGTCTCTCAGACAATAACTCAAGGGCCGCTTGTGTTTTTTAGGCCTTCGCAAGCTATCGGAAGTGTGTGCGCGGCAGGAGAGACAAATCCATGTTTTCGCGCCTTTTTTACGATTTCAAGGTCGAAAAACACATAGGCCCCAAAATGAAAGAAACGGCTGCCGCGCCAAAACTATGGCTTCAAACTTGATGAAAACATTCTCTCCCACAATAACTCAAGGGCAGCTTGTGTTTTTTAGGCCTTCGCAAGCTATCGGAAGTGTGTGCGCGGCAGGAGAGACAAATCAATGTTTTCGCGCCTTTTTTGCCATTTCCAGGTCGAAAAACACACAGGCCCCAAAAATAAAGAAATGGCTGTCCAGCCAAAACTGAGGCTTCAAACTTGATGAAAACAGTGTCTCCTATATTGGAGTAGGGGCTGCTTGTGGTTATTAGGCATTTGCAAGCTCTCCGAAGTGTGTGCGCAGCAGGAGAGACAAATCCATGTTTTTATGCCTTCTTTGGCATTTTCAGGTGGAGAAAAACACAATCCCGAAAGAAAAAGAAAAGGCTGCCGCGCCAACACTGAGGCTTCAAACTTGATGAAAACAGTGTCTCCCATAGTGGAGTAGGGGCTGCTTGTGGTTATTAGGCCTTTGCAAGCTCTCCGAAGTGTGTGCGCAGCAGGAGAGACAAATCCATGTTTTTATGCCTTCTTTGGCATTTTCAGGTGGAGAAAAACACAATCCCGAAAGAGAAAGAAAAGGCTGCCGCGCCAACACTGAGGCTTCAAACTTGATGAAAACAGTGTCTCCCATAGTGGAGTAGGGGCTGCTTGTGGTTATTAGGCCTTTGCAAGCTCTCCGAAGTGTGTGCGCAGCAGGAAAGACAAATCCATGTTTTTATGCCTTCTTTGGCATTTTCAGGTGGAGAAAAACACAATCCCGAAAGAGAAAGAAAAGGCTGCCGCGCCAACACTGAGGCTTCAAACTTGATGAAAACAGTGTCTCCCATATTGGAGTAGGGGCTGCTTGTGGTTATTAGGCATTTGCAAGCTCTCCGAAGTGTGTGCGCAGCAGGAGAGACAAATCCATGTTTTTATGCCTTCTTTGGCATTTTCAGGTGGAGAAAAACACAATCCCGAAAGAGAAAGAAAAGGCTGCCGCGCCAACACTGAGGCTTCAAACTTGATGAAAACAGTGTCTCCCATAGTGGAGTAGGGGCTGCTTGTGGTTATTAGGCCTTTGCAAGCTCTCCGAAGTGTGTGCGCAGCAGGAGAGACAAATCCATGTTTTTATGCCTTCTTTGGCATTTTCAGGTGGAGAAAAACACAATCCCGAAAGAGAAAGAAAAGGCTGCCGCGCCAACACTGAGGCTTCAAACTTGATGAAAACAGTGTCTCCCATATTGGAGTAGGGGCTGCTTGTGGTTATTAGGCATTTGCAAGCTCTCCGAAGTGTGTGCGCAGCAGGAGAGACAAATCCATGTTTTTATGCCTTCTTTGGCATTTTCAGGTGGAGAAAAACACAATCCCGAAAGAGAAAGAAAAGGCTGCCGCGCCAACACTGAGGCTTCAAACTTGATGAAAACAGTGTCTCCCATAGTGGAGTAGGGGCTGCTTGTGGTTATTAGGCCTTTGCAAGCTCTCCGAAGTGTGTGCGCGGCAGGAGAGACAAATCAATGTTTTCGCGCCTTTTTTGCCATTTCCAGGTCGAAAAACACACAGGCCCCAAAAATAAAGAAATGGCTGTCCAGCCAAAACTGAGGCTTCAAACTTGATGAAAACAGTGTCTCCCATATTGGAGTAGGGGCTGCTTGTGGTTATTAGGCATTTGCAAGCTCTCCGAAGTGTGTGCGCGGCAGGAGAGACAAATCCATGTTTTCGCGCCTTTTTTGCGATTTCAAGGTCGAAAAACACATAGGCCCCAAAATGAAAGAAACGGCTGCCGCGCCAAAACTATGGCTTCAAACTTGATGAAAACAGTCTCTCCCATAATAACTCACGGGCTGCTTGTGTTTTTTAGGCCTTTGCAAGCTCTCCGAAGTGTGTGCGCGGCAGGAGAGACAAATCAATGTTTTCGCGCCTTTTTTGCCATTTCCAGGTCGAAAAACACACAGGCCCCAAAAATAAAGAAATGGCTGTCCAGCCAAAACTGAGGCTTCAAACTTGATGAAAACAGTGTCTCCCATATTGGAGTAGGGGCTGCTTGTGGTTATTAGGCATTTGCAAGCTCTCCGAAGTGTGTGCGCGGCAGGAGAGACAAATCCATGTTTTCGCACCTTTTTTGCGATTTCAAGGTCGAAAAACACATAGGCCCCAAAATGAAAGAAACGGCTGCCGCGCCAAAACTATGGCTTCAAACTTGATGAAAACAGTCTCTCCCATAATAACTCACGGGCTGCTTGTGTTTTTTAGGCCTTTGCACGCTATCAGAAGTGTGTGCGCGGCAGGAGAGACAAATCCATGTTTTCGCGCCTTTTTTGCCATTTCCAGGTCGAAGAAAACAAAGGCCCCAAAAATAAAGAAACGGCTGTCCAGCCAAAACTGAGGCTTCAAACTTGATTAAAACAGTCTCTCAGACAATAACTCAAGGGCCGCTTGTGTTTTTTAGGCCTTCGCAAGCTATCGGAAGTGTGTGCGCGGCAGGAGAGACAAATCCATGTTTTCGCGCCTTTTTTACGATTTCAAGGTCGAAAAACACATAGGCCCCAAAATGAAAGAAACGGCTGCCGCGCCAAAACTATGGCTTCAAACTTGATGAAAACATTCTCTCCCACAATAACTCAAGGGCAGCTTGTGTTTTTTAGGCCTTCGCAAGCTATCGGAAGTGTGTGCGCGGCAGGAGAGACAAATCAATGTTTTCGCGCCTTTTTTGCCATTTCCAGGTCGAAAAACACACAGGCCCCAAAAATAAAGAAATGGCTGTCCAGCCAAAACTGAGGCTTCAAACTTGATGAAAACAGTGTCTCCTATATTGGAGTAGGGGCTGCTTGTGGTTATTAGGCATTTGCAAGCTCTCCGAAGTGTGTGCGCAGCAGGAGAGACAAATCCATGTTTTTATGCCTTCTTTGGCATTTTCAGGTGGAGAAAAACACAATCCCGAAAGAAAAAGAAAAGGCTGCCGCGCCAACACTGAGGCTTCAAACTTGATGAAAACAGTGTCTCCCATAGTGGAGTAGGGGCTGCTTGTGGTTATTAGGCCTTTGCAAGCTCTCCGAAGTGTGTGCGCGGCAGGAGAGACAAATCAATGTTTTCGCGCCTTTTTTGCCATTTCCAGGTCGAAAAACACACAGGCCCCAAAAATAAAGAAATGGCTGTCCAGCCAAAACTGAGGCTTCAAACTTGATGAAAACAGTGTCTCCCATATTGGAGTAGGGGCTGCTTGTGGTTATTAGGCATTTGCAAGCTCTCCGAAGTGTGTGCGCAGCAGGAGAGACAAATCCATGTTTTTATGCCTTCTTTGGCATTTTCAGGTGGAGAAAAACACAATCCCGAAAGAGAAAGAAAAGGCTGCCGCGCCAACACTGAGGCTTCAAACTTGATGAAAACAGTGTCTCCCATAATGGAGTAGGGGCTGCTTGTGGTTATTAGGCATTTGCAAGCTCTCCGAAGTGTGTGCGCAGCAGGAGAGACAAATCCATGTTTTTATGCCTTCTTTGGCATTTTCAGGTGGAGAAAAACACAATCCCGAAAGAGAAAGAAAAGGCTGCCGCGCCAACACTGAGGCTTCAAACTTGATGAAAACAGTGTCTCCCATAGTGGAGTAGGGGCTGCTTGTGGTTATTAGGCCTTTGCAAGCTCTCCGAAGTGTGTGCGCAGCAGGAGAGACAAATCCATGTTTTTATGCCTTCTTTGGCATTTTCAGGTGGAGAAAAACACAATCCCGAAAGAGAAAGAAAAGGCTGCCGCGCCAACACTGAGGCTTCAAACTTGATGAAAACAGTGTCTCCCATATTGGAGTAGGGGCTGCTTGTGGTTATTAGGCATTTGCAAGCTCTCCGAAGTGTGTGCGCAGCAGGAGAGACAAATCCATGTTTTTATGCCTTCTTTGGCATTTTCAGGTGGAGAAAAACACAATCCCGAAAGAGAAAGAAAAGGCTGCCGCGCCAACACTGAGGCTTCAAACTTGATGAAAACAGTGTCTCCCATAGTGGAGTAGGGGCTGCTTGTGGTTATTAGGCCTTTGCAAGCTCTCCGAAGTGTGTGCGCAGCAGGAGAGACAAATCCATGTTTTTATGCCTTCTTTGGCATTTTCAGGTGGAGAAAAACACAATCCCGAAAGAGAAAGAAAAGGCTGCCGCGCCAACACTGAGGCTTCAAACTTGATGAAAACAGTGTCTCCCATATTGGAGTAGGGGCTGCTTGTGGTTATTAGGCATTTGCAAGCTCTCCGAAGTGTGTGCGCAGCAGGAGAGACAAATCCATGTTTTTATGCCTTCTTTGGCATTTTCAGGTGGAGAAAAACACAATCCCGAAAGAGAAAGAAAAGGCTGCCGCGCCAACACTGAGGCTTCAAACTTGATGAAAACAGTGTCTCCCATAGTGGAGTAGGGGCTGCTTGTGGTTATTAGGCCTTTGCAAGCTCTCCGAAGTGTGTGCGCAGCAGGAGAGACAAATCCATGTTTTTATGCCTTCTTTGGCATTTTCAGGTGGAGAAAAACACAATCCCGAAAGAGAAAGAAAAGGCTGCCGCGCCAACACTGAGGCTTCAAACTTGATGAAAACAGTGTCTCCCATAGTGGAGTAGGGGCTGCTTGTGGTTATTAGGCCTTTGCAAGCTCTCCGAAGTGTGTGCGCGGCAGGAGAGACAAATCAATGTTTTCGCGCCTTTTTTGCCATTTCCAGGTCGAAAAACACACAGGCCCCAAAAATAAAGAAATGGCTGTCCAGCCAAAACTGAGGCTTCAAACTTGATGAAAACAGTGTCTCCCATATTGGAGTAGGGGCTGCTTGTGGTTATTAGGCATTTGCAAGCTCTCCGAAGTGTGTGCGCGGCAGGAGAGACAAATCCATGTTTTCGCGCCTTTTTTGCGATTTCAAGGTCGAAAAACACATAGGCCCCAAAATGAAAGAAACGGCTGCCGCGCCAAAACTATGGCTTCAAACTTGATGAAAACAGTCTCTCCCATAATAACTCACGGGCTGCTTGTGTTTTTTAGGCCTTTGCAAGCTCTCCGAAGTGTGTGCGCGGCAGGAGAGACAAATCAATGTTTTCGCGCCTTTTTTGCCATTTCCAGGTCGAAAAACACACAGGCCCCAAAAATAAAGAAATGGCTGTCCAGCCAAAACTGAGGCTTCAAACTTGATGAAAACAGTGTCTCCCATATTGGAGTAGGGGCTGCTTGTGGTTATTAGGCATTTGCAAGCTCTCCGAAGTGTGTGCGCGGCAGGAGAGACAAATCCATGTTTTCGCGCCTTTTTTGCGATTTCAAGGTCGAAAAACACATAGGCCCCAAAATGAAAGAAACGGCTGCCGCGCCAAAACTATGGCTTCAAACTTGATGAAAACAGTCTCTCCCATAATAACTCACGGGCTGCTTGTGTTTTTTAGGCCTTTGCACGCTATCAGAAGTGTGTGCGCGGCAGGAGAGACAAATCCATGTTTTCGCGCCTTTTTTGCCATTTCCAGGTCGAAGAAAACAAAGGCCCCAAAAATAAAGAAACGGCTGTCCAGCCAAAACTGAGGCTTCAAACTTGATTAAAACAGTCTCTCAGACAATAACTCAAGGGCCGCTTGTGTTTTTTAGGCCTTCGCAAGCTATCGGAAGTGTGTGCGCGGCAGGAGAGACAAATCCATGTTTTCGCGCCTTTTTTACGATTTCAAGGTCGAAAAACACATAGGCCCCAAAATGAAAGAAACGGCTGCCGCGCCAAAACTATGGCTTCAAACTTGATGAAAACATTCTCTCCCACAATAACTCAAGGGCAGCTTGTGTTTTTTAGGCCTTCGCAAGCTATCGGAAGTGTGTGCGCGGCAGGAGAGACAAATCAATGTTTTCGCGCCTTTTTTGCCATTTCCAGGTCGAAAAACACACAGGCCCCAAAAATAAAGAAATGGCTGTCCAGCCAAAACTGAGGCTTCAAACTTGATGAAAACAGTGTCTCCTATATTGGAGTAGGGGCTGCTTGTGGTTATTAGGCATTTGCAAGCTCTCCGAAGTGTGTGCGCAGCAGGAGAGACAAATCCATGTTTTTATGCCTTCTTTGGCATTTTCAGGTGGAGAAAAACACAATCCCGAAAGAAAAAGAAAAGGCTGCCGCGCCAACACTGAGACTTCAAACTTGATGAAAACAGTGTCTCCCATAGTGGAGTAGGGGCTGCTTGTAGTTATTAGGCCTTTGCAAGCTCTCCGAAGTGTGTGCGCGGCAGGAGAGACAAATCAATGTTTTCGCGCCTTTTTTGCCATTTCCAGGTCGAAAAACACACAGGCCCCAAAAATAAAGAAATGGCTGTCCAGCCAAAACTGAGGCTTCAAACTTGATGAAAACAGTGTCTCCCATATTGGAGTAGGGGCTGCTTGTGGTTATTAGGCATTTGCAAGCTCTCCGAAGTGTGTGCGCAGCAGGAGAGACAAATCCATGTTTTTATGCCTTCTTTGGCATTTTCAGGTGGAGAAAAACACAATCCCGAAAGAGAAAGAAAAGGCTGCCGCGCCAACACTGAGGCTTCAAACTTGATGAAAACAGTGTCTCCCATAATGGAGTAGGGGCTGCTTGTGGTTATTAGGCATTTGCAAGCTCTCCGAAGTGTGTGCGCAGCAGGAGAGACAAATCCATGTTTTTATGCCTTCTTTGGCATTTTCAGGTGGAGAAAAACACAATCCCGAAAGAGAAAGAAAAGGCTGCCGCGCCAACACTGAGGCTTCAAACTTGATGAAAACAGTGTCTCCCATAGTGGAGTAGGGGCTGCTTGTGGTTATTAGGCCTTTGCAAGCTCTCCGAAGTGTGTGCGCAGCAGGAGAGACAAATCCATGTTTTTATGCCTTCTTTGGCATTTTCAGGTGGAGAAAAACACAATCCCGAAAGAGAAAGAAAAGGCTGCCGCGCCAACACTGAGGCTTCAAACTTGATGAAAACAGTGTCTCCCATATTGGAGTAGGGGCTGCTTGTGGTTATTAGGCATTTGCAAGCTCTCCGAAGTGTGTGCGCAGCAGGAGAGACAAATCCATGTTTTTATGCCTTCTTTGGCATTTTCAGGTGGAGAAAAACACAATCCCGAAAGAGAAAGAAAAGGCTGCCGCGCCAACACTGAGGCTTCAAACTTGATGAAAACAGTGTCTCCCATAGTGGAGTAGGGGCTGCTTGTGGTTATTAGGCCTTTGCAAGCTCTCCGAAGTGTGTGCGCAGCAGGAGAGACAAATCCATGTTTTTATGCCTTCTTTGGCATTTTCAGGTGGAGAAAAACACAATCCCGAAAGAGAAAGAAAAGGCTGCCGCGCCAACACTGAGGCTTCAAACTTGATGAAAACAGTGTCTCCCATATTGGAGTAGGGGCTGCTTGTGGTTATTAGGCATTTGCAAGCTCTCCGAAGTGTGTGCGCAGCAGGAGAGACAAATCCATGTTTTTATGCCTTCTTTGGCATTTTCAGGTGGAGAAAAACACAATCCCGAAAGAGAAAGAAAAGGCTGCCGCGCCAACACTGAGGCTTCAAACTTGATGAAAACAGTGTCTCCCATAGTGGAGTAGGGGCTGCTTGTGGTTATTAGGCCTTTGCAAGCTCTCCGAAGTGTGTGCGCGGCAGGAGAGACAAATCAATGTTTTCGCGCCTTTTTTGCCATTTCCAGGTCGAAAAACACACAGGCCCCAAAAATAAAGAAATGGCTGTCCAGCCAAAACTGAGGCTTCAAACTTGATGAAAACAGTGTCTCCCATATTGGAGTAGGGGCTGCTTGTGGTTATTAGGCATTTGCAAGCTCTCCGAAGTGTGTGCGCGGCAGGAGAGACAAATCCATGTTTTCGCGCCTTTTTTGCGATTTCAAGGTCGAAAAACACATAGGCCCCAAAATGAAAGAAACGGCTGCCGCGCCAAAACTATGGCTTCAAACTTGATGAAAACAGTCTCTCCCATAATAACTCACGGGCTGCTTGTGTTTTTTAGGCCTTTGCAAGCTCTCCGAAGTGTGTGCGCGGCAGGAGAGACAAATCAATGTTTTCGCGCCTTTTTTGACATTTCCAGGTCGAAAAACACACAGGCCCCAAAAATAAAGAAATGGCTGTCCAGCCAAAACTGAGGCTTCAAACTTGATGAAAACAGTGTCTCCCATATTGGAGTAGGGGCTGCTTGTGGTTATTAGGCATTTGCAAGCTCTCCGAAGTGTGTGCGCGGCAGGAGAGACAAATCCATGTTTTCGCGCCTTTTTTGCGATTTCAAGGTCGAAAAACACATAGGCCCCAAAATGAAAGAAACGGCTGCCGCGCCAAAACTATGGCTTCAAACTTGATGAAAACAGTCTCTCCCATAATAACTCACGGGCTGCTTGTGTTTTTTAGGCCTTTGCACGCTATCAGAAGTGTGTGCGCGGCAGGAGAGACAAATCCATGTTTTCGCGCCTTTTTTGCCATTTCCAGGTCGAAGAAAACAAAGGCCCCAAAAATAAAGAAACGGCTGTCCAGCGAAAACTGAGGCTTCAAACTTGATTAAAACAGTCTCTCAGACAATAACTCAAGGGCCGCTTGTGTTTTTTAGGCCTTCGCAAGCTATCGGAAGTGTGTGCGCGGCAGGAGAGACAAATCCATGTTTTCGCGCCTTTTTTACGATTTCAAGGTCGAAAAACACATAGGCCCCAAAATGAAAGAAACGGCTGCCGCGCCAAAACTATGGCTTCAAACTTGATGAAAACATTCTCTCCCACAATAACTCAAGGGCAGCTTGTGTTTTTTAGGCCTTCGCAAGCTATCGGAAGTGTGTGCGCGGCAGGAGAGACAAATCAATGTTTTCGCGCCTTTTTTGCCATTTCCAGGTCGAAAAACACACAGGCCCCAAAAATAAAGAAATGGCTGTCCAGCCAAAACTGAGGCTTCAAACTTGATGAAAACAGTGTCTCCTATATTGGAGTAGGGGCTGCTTGTGGTTATTAGGCATTTGCAAGCTCTCCGAAGTGTGTGCGCAGCAGGAGAGACAAATCCATGTTTTTATGCCTTCTTTGGCATTTTCAGGTGGAGAAAAACACAATCCCGAAAGAAAAAGAAAAGGCTGCCGCGCCAACACTGAGGCTTCAAACTTGATGAAAACAGTGTCTCCCATAGTGGAGTAGGGGCTGCTTGTGGTTATTAGGCCTTTGCAAGCTCTCCGAAGTGTGTGCGCGGCAGGAGAGACAAATCAATGTTTTCGCGCCTTTTTTGCCATTTCCAGGTCGAAAAACACACAGGCCCCAAAAATAAAGAAATGGCTGTCCAGCCAAAACTGAGGCTTCAAACTTGATGAAAACAGTGTCTCCCATATTGGAGTAGGGGCTGCTTGTGGTTATTAGGCATTTGCAAGCTCTCCGAAGTGTGTGCGCGGCAGGAGAGACAAATCCATGTTTTCGCGCCTTTTTTGCGATTTCAAGGTCGAAAAACACATAGGCCCCAAAATGAAAGAAACGGCTGCCGCGCCAAAACTATGGCTTCAAACTTGATGAAAACAGTCTCTCCCATAATAACTCACGGGCTGCTTGTGTTTTTTAGGCCTTTGCACGCTATCAGAAGTGTGTGCGCGGCAGGAGAGACAAATCCATGTTTTCGCGCCTTTTTTGCCATTTCCAGGTCGAAGAAAACAAAGGCCCCAAAAATAAAGAAACGGCTGTCCAGCGAAAACTGAGGCTTCAAACTTGATTAAAACAGTCTCTCAGACAATAACTCAAGGGCCGCTTGTGTTTTTTAGGCCTTCGCAAGCTATCGGAAGTGTGTGCGCGGCAGGAGAGACAAATCCATGTTTTCGCGCCTTTTTTACGATTTCAAGGTCGAAAAACACATAGGCCCCAAAATGAAAGAAACGGCTGCCGCGCCAAAACTATGGCTTCAAACTTGATGAAAACATTCTCTCCCACAATAACTCAAGGGCAGCTTGTGTTTTTTAGGCCTTCGCAAGCTATCGGAAGTGTGTGCGCGGCAGGAGAGACAAATCAATGTTTTCGCGCCTTTTTTGCCATTTCCAGGTCGAAAAACACACAGGCCCCAAAAATAAAGAAATGGCTGTCCAGCCAAAACTGAGGCTTCAAACTTGATGAAAACAGTGTCTCCTATATTGGAGTAGGGGCTGCGCACACACTTCGGAGAGCTTGCAAATGCCTAATAACCACAAGCAGCCCCTACTCCATTATGGGAGACACTGTTTTCATCAAGTTTGAAGCCTCAGTGTTGGCGCGGCAGCCTTTTCTTTCTCTTTCGGGATTGTGTTTTTCTCCACCTGAAAATGCCAAAGAAGGCATAAAAACATGGATTTGTCTCTCCTGCTGCGCACACACTTCGGAGAGCTTGCAAATGCCTAATAACCACAAGCAGCCCCTACTCCAATATGGGAGACACTGTTTTCATCAAGTTTGAAGCCTCAGTTTTGGCTGGACAGCCATTTCTTTATTTTTGGGGCCTGTGTGTTTTTCGACCTGGAAATGGCAAAAAAGGCGCGAAAACATTGATTTGTCTCTCCTGCCGCGCACACACTTCGGAGAGCTTGCAAAGGCCTAATAACCACAAGCAGCCCCTACTCCACTATGGGAGACACTGTTTTCATCAAGTTTGAAGTCTCAGTGTTGGCGCGGCAGCCTTTTCTTTTTCTTTCGGGATTGTGTTTTTCTCCACCTGAAAATGCCAAAGAAGGCATAAAAACATGGATTTGTCTCTCCTGCTGCGCACACACTTCGGAGAGCTTGCAAATGCCTAATAACCACAAGCAGCCCCTACTCCAATATAGGAGACACTGTTTTCATCAAGTTTGAAGCCTCAGTTTTGGCTGGACAGCCATTTCTTTATTTTTGGGGCCTGTGTGTTTTTCGACCTGGAAATGGCAAAAAAGGCGCGAAAACATTGATTTGTCTCTCCTGCCGCGCACACACTTCCGATAGCTTGCGAAGGCCTAAAAAACACAAGCTGCCCTTGAGTTATTGTGGGAGAGAATGTTTTCATCAAGTTTGAAGCCATAGTTTTGGCGCGGCAGCCGTTTCTTTCATTTTGGGGCCTATGTGTTTTTCGACCTTGAAATCGTAAAAAAGGCGCGAAAACATGGATTTGTCTCTCCTGCCGCGCACACACTTCCGATAGCTTGCGAAGGCCTAAAAAACACAAGCGGCCCTTGAGTTATTGTCTGAGAGACTGTTTTAATCAAGTTTGAAGCCTCAGTTTTGGCTGGACAGCCGTTTCTTTATTTTTGGGGCCTTTGTTTTCTTCGACCTGGAAATGGCAAAAAAGGCGCGAAAACATGGATTTGTCTCTCCTGCCGCGCACACACTTCTGATAGCGTGCAAAGGCCTAAAAAACACAAGCAGCCCGTGAGTTATTATGGGAGAGACTGTTTTCATCAAGTTTGAAGCCATAGTTTTGGCGCGGCAGCCGTTTCTTTCATTTTGGGGCCTATGTGTTTTTCGACCTTGAAATCGCAAAAAAGGCGCGAAAACATGGATTTGTCTCTCCTGCCGCGCACACACTTCGGAGAGCTTGCAAATGCCTAATAACCACAAGCAGCCCCTACTCCAATATGGGAGACACTGTTTTCATCAAGTTTGAAGCCTCAGTTTTGGCTGGACAGCCATTTCTTTATTTTTGGGGCCTGTGTGTTTTTCGACCTGGAAATGGCAAAAAAGGCGCGAAAACATTGATTTGTCTCTCCTGCCGCGCACACACTTCGGAGAGCTTGCAAAGGCCTAAAAAACACAAGCAGCCCGTGAGTTATTATGGGAGAGACTGTTTTCATCAAGTTTGAAGCCATAGTTTTGGCGCGGCAGCCGTTTCTTTCATTTTGGGGCCTATGTGTTTTTCGACCTTGAAATCGCAAAAAAGGCGCGAAAACATGGATTTGTCTCTCCTGCCGCGCACACACTTCGGAGAGCTTGCAAATGCCTAATAACCACAAGCAGCCCCTACTCCAATATGGGAGACACTGTTTTCATCAAGTTTGAAGCCTCAGTTTTGGCTGGACAGCCATTTCTTTATTTTTGGGGCCTGTGTGTTTTTCGACCTGGAAATGGCAAAAAAGGCGCGAAAACATTGATTTGTCTCTCCTGCCGCGCACACACTTCGGAGAGCTTGCAAAGGCCTAAAAAACACAAGCAGCCCGTGAGTTATTATGGGAGAGACTGTTTTCATCAAGTTTGAAGCCATAGTTTTGGCGCGGCAGCCGTTTCTTTCATTTTGGGGCCTATGTGTTTTTCGACCTTGAAATCGCAAAAAAGGCGCGAAAACATGGATTTGTCTCTCCTGCCGCGCACACACTTCGGAGAGCTTGCAAATGCCTAATAACCACAAGCAGCCCCTACTCCAATATGGGAGACACTGTTTTCATCAAGTTTGAAGCCTCAGTTTTGGCTGGACAGCCATTTCTTTATTTTTGGGGCCTGTGTGTTTTTCGACCTGGAAATGGCAAAAAAGGCGCGAAAACATTGATTTGTCTCTCCTGCCGCGCACACACTTCGGAGAGCTTGCAAAGGCCTAATAACCACAAGCAGCCCCTACTCCACTATGGGAGACACTGTTTTCATCAAGTTTGAAGCCTCAGTGTTGGCGCGGCAGCCTTTTCTTTCTCTTTCGGGATTGTGTTTTTCTCCACCTGAAAATGCCAAAGAAGGCATAAAAACATGGATTTGTCTCTCCTGCTGCGCACACACTTCGGAGAGCTTGCAAATGCCTAATAACCACAAGCAGCCCCTACTCCAATATGGGAGACACTGTTTTCATCAAGTTTGAAGCCTCAGTGTTGGCGCGGCAGCCTTTTCTTTCTCTTTCGGGATTGTGTTTTTCTCCACCTGAAAATGCCAAAGAAGGCATAAAAACATGGATTTGTCTCTCCTGCTGCGCACACACTTCGGAGAGCTTGCAAAGGCCTAATAACCACAAGCAGCCCCTACTCCACTATGGGAGACACTGTTTTCATCAAGTTTGAAGCCTCAGTGTTGGCGCGGCAGCCTTTTCTTTCTCTTTCGGGATTGTGTTTTTCTCCACCTGAAAATGCCAAAGAAGGCATAAAAACATGGATTTGTCTCTCCTGCTGCGCACACACTTCGGAGAGCTTGCAAATGCCTAATAACCACAAGCAGCCCCTACTCCAATATGGGAGACACTGTTTTCATCAAGTTTGAAGCCTCAGTGTTGGCGCGGCAGCCTTTTCTTTCTCTTTCGGGATTGTGTTTTTCTCCACCTGAAAATGCCAAAGAAGGCATAAAAACATGGATTTGTCTTTCCTGCTGCGCACACACTTCGGAGAGCTTGCAAAGGCCTAATAACCACAAGCAGCCCCTACTCCACTATGGGAGACACTGTTTTCATCAAGTTTGAAGCCTCAGTGTTGGCGCGGCAGCCTTTTCTTTCTCTTTCGGGATTGTGTTTTTCTCCACCTGAAAATGCCAAAGAAGGCATAAAAACATGGATTTGTCTCTCCTGCTGCGCACACACTTCGGAGAGCTTGCAAATGCCTAATAACCACAAGCAGCCCCTACTCCAATATGGGAGACACTGTTTTCATCAAGTTTGAAGCCTCAGTGTTGGCGCGGCAGCCTTTTCTTTCTCTTTCGGGATTGTGTTTTTCTCCACCTGAAAATGCCAAAGAAGGCATAAAAACATGGATTTGTCTCTCCTGCTGCGCACACACTTCGGAGAGCTTGCAAAGGCCTAATAACCACAAGCAGCCCCTACTCCACTATGGGAGACACTGTTTTCATCAAGTTTGAAGCCTCAGTGTTGGCGCGGCAGCCTTTTCTTTCTCTTTCGGGATTGTGTTTTTCTCCACCTGAAAATGCCAAAGAAGGCATAAAAACATGGATTTGTCTCTCCTGCTGCGCACACACTTCGGAGAGCTTGCAAATGCCTAATAACCACAAGCAGCCCCTACTCCATTATGGGAGACACTGTTTTCATCAAGTTTGAAGCCTCAGTGTTGGCGCGGCAGCCTTTTCTTTCTCTTTCGGGATTGTGTTTTTCTCCACCTGAAAATGCCAAAGAAGGCATAAAAACATGGATTTGTCTCTCCTGCTGCGCACACACTTCGGAGAGCTTGCAAATGCCTAATAACCACAAGCAGCCCCTACTCCAATATGGGAGACACTGTTTTCATCAAGTTTGAAGCCTCAGTGTTGGCGCGGCAGCCTTTTCTTTCTCTTTCGGGATTGTGTTTTTCTCCACCTGAAAATGCCAAAGAAGGCATAAAAACATGGATTTGTCTTTCCTGCTGCGCACACACTTCGGAGAGCTTGCAAAGGCCTAATAACCACAAGCAGCCCCTACTCCACTATGGGAGACACTGTTTTCATCAAGTTTGAAGCCTCAGTGTTGGCGCGGCAGCCTTTTCTTTCTCTTTCGGGATTGTGTTTTTCTCCACCTGAAAATGCCAAAGAAGGCATAAAAACATGGATTTGTCTCTCCTGCTGCGCACACACTTCGGAGAGCTTGCAAATGCCTAATAACCACAAGCAGCCCCTACTCCAATATGGGAGACACTGTTTTCATCAAGTTTGAAGCCTCAGTGTTGGCGCGGCAGCCTTTTCTTTCTCTTTCGGGATTGTGTTTTTCTCCACCTGAAAATGCCAAAGAAGGCATAAAAACATGGATTTGTCTCTCCTGCTGCGCACACACTTCGGAGAGCTTGCAAAGGCCTAATAACCACAAGCAGCCCCTACTCCACTATGGGAGACACTGTTTTCATCAAGTTTGAAGCCTCAGTGTTGGCGCGGCAGCCTTTTCTTTCTCTTTCGGGATTGTGTTTTTCTCCACCTGAAAATGCCAAAGAAGGCATAAAAACATGGATTTGTCTCTCCTGCTGCGCACACACTTCGGAGAGCTTGCAAATGCCTAATAACCACAAGCAGCCCCTACTCCATTATGGGAGACACTGTTTTCATCAAGTTTGAAGCCTCAGTGTTGGCGCGGCAGCCTTTTCTTTCTCTTTCGGGATTGTGTTTTTCTCCACCTGAAAATGCCAAAGAAGGCATAAAAACATGGATTTGTCTCTCCTGCTGCGCACACACTTCGGAGAGCTTGCAAATGCCTAATAACCACAAGCAGCCCCTACTCCAATATGGGAGACACTGTTTTCATCAAGTTTGAAGCCTCAGTTTTGGCTGGACAGCCATTTCTTTATTTTTGGGGCCTGTGTGTTTTTCGACCTGGAAATGGCAAAAAAGGCGCGAAAACATTGATTTGTCTCTCCTGCCGCGCACACACTTCGGAGAGCTTGCAAAGGCCTAATAACCACAAGCAGCCCCTACTCCACTATGGGAGACACTGTTTTCATCAAGTTTGAAGCCTCAGTGTTGGCGCGGCAGCCTTTTCTTTTTCTTTCGGGATTGTGTTTTTCTCCACCTGAAAATGCCAAAGAAGGCATAAAAACATGGATTTGTCTCTCCTGCTGCGCACACACTTCGGAGAGCTTGCAAATGCCTAATAACCACAAGCAGCCCCTACTCCAATATAGGAGACACTGTTTTCATCAAGTTTGAAGCCTCAGTTTTGGCTGGACAGCCATTTCTTTATTTTTGGGGCCTGTGTGTTTTTCGACCTGGAAATGGCAAAAAAGGCGCGAAAACATTGATTTGTCTCTCCTGCCGCGCACACACTTCCGATAGCTTGCGAAGGCCTAAAAAACACAAGCTGCCCTTGAGTTATTGTGGGAGAGAATGTTTTCATCAAGTTTGAAGCCATAGTTTTGGCGCGGCAGCCGTTTCTTTCATTTTGGGGCCTATGTGTTTTTCGACCTTGAAATCGTAAAAAAGGCGCGAAAACATGGATTTGTCTCTCCTGCCGCGCACACACTTCCGATAGCTTGCGAAGGCCTAAAAAACACAAGCGGCCCTTGAGTTATTGTCTGAGAGACTGTTTTAATCAAGTTTGAAGCCTCAGTTTTGGCTGGACAGCCGTTTCTTTATTTTTGGGGCCTTTGTTTTCTTCGACCTGGAAATGGCAAAAAAGGCGCGAAAACATGGATTTGTCTCTCCTGCCGCGCACACACTTCTGATAGCGTGCAAAGGCCTAAAAAACACAAGCAGCCCGTGAGTTATTATGGGAGAGACTGTTTTCATCAAGTTTGAAGCCATAGTTTTGGCGCGGCAGCCGTTTCTTTCATTTTGGGGCCTATGTGTTTTTCGACCTTGAAATCGCAAAAAAGGCGCGAAAACATGGATTTGTCTCTCCTGCCGCGCACACACTTCGGAGAGCTTGCAAATGCCTAATAACCACAAGCAGCCCCTACTCCAATATGGGAGACACTGTTTTCATCAAGTTTGAAGCCTCAGTTTTGGCTGGACAGCCATTTCTTTATTTTTGGGGCCTGTGTGTTTTTCGACCTGGAAATGGCAAAAAAGGCGCGAAAACATTGATTTGTCTCTCCTGCCGCGCACACACTTCGGAGAGCTTGCAAAGGCCTAAAAAACACAAGCAGCCCGTGAGTTATTATGGGAGAGACTGTTTTCATCAAGTTTGAAGCCATAGTTTTGGCGCGGCAGCCGTTTCTTTCATTTTGGGGCCTATGTGTTTTTCGACCTTGAAATCGCAAAAAAGGCGCGAAAACATGGATTTGTCTCTCCTGCCGCGCACACACTTCGGAGAGCTTGCAAATGCCTAATAACCACAAGCAGCCCCTACTCCAATATGGGAGACACTGTTTTCATCAAGTTTGAAGCCTCAGTTTTGGCTGGACAGCCATTTCTTTATTTTTGGGGCCTGTGTGTTTTTCGACCTGGAAATGGCAAAAAAGGCGCGAAAACATTGATTTGTCTCTCCTGCCGCGCACACACTTCGGAGAGCTTGCAAAGGCCTAATAACCACAAGCAGCCCCTACTCCACTATGGGAGACACTGTTTTCATCAAGTTTGAAGCCTCAGTGTTGGCGCGGCAGCCTTTTCTTTCTCTTTCGGGATTGTGTTTTTCTCCACCTGAAAATGCCAAAGAAGGCATAAAAACATGGATTTGTCTCTCCTGCTGCGCACACACTTCGGAGAGCTTGCAAATGCCTAATAACCACAAGCAGCCCCTACTCCAATATGGGAGACACTGTTTTCATCAAGTTTGAAGCCTCAGTGTTGGCGCGGCAGCCTTTTCTTTCTCTTTCGGGATTGTGTTTTTCTCCACCTGAAAATGCCAAAGAAGGCATAAAAACATGGATTTGTCTCTCCTGCTGCGCACACACTTCGGAGAGCTTGCAAAGGCCTAATAACCACAAGCAGCCCCTACTCCACTATGGGAGACACTGTTTTCATCAAGTTTGAAGCCTCAGTGTTGGCGCGGCAGCCTTTTCTTTCTCTTTCGGGATTGTGTTTTTCTCCACCTGAAAATGCCAAAGAAGGCATAAAAACATGGATTTGTCTCTCCTGCTGCGCACACACTTCGGAGAGCTTGCAAATGCCTAATAACCACAAGCAGCCCCTACTCCAATATGGGAGACACTGTTTTCATCAAGTTTGAAGCCTCAGTGTTGGCGCGGCAGCCTTTTCTTTCTCTTTCGGGATTGTGTTTTTCTCCACCTGAAAATGCCAAAGAAGGCATAAAAACATGGATTTGTCTCTCCTGCTGCGCACACACTTCGGAGAGCTTGCAAATGCCTAATAACCACAAGCAGCCCCTACTCCACTATGGGAGACACTGTTTTCATCAAGTTTGAAGCCTCAGTGTTGGCGCGGCAGCCTTTTCTTTCTCTTTCGGGATTGTGTTTTTCTCCACCTGAAAATGCCAAAGAAGGCATAAAAACATGGATTTGTCTCTCCTGCTGCGCACACACTTCGGAGAGCTTGCAAATGCCTAATAACCACAAGCAGCCCCTACTCCATTATGGGAGACACTGTTTTCATCAAGTTTGAAGCCTCAGTTTTGGCTGGACAGCCATTTCTTTATTTTTGGGGCCTGTGTGTTTTTCGACCTGGAAATGGCAAAAAAGGCGCGAAAACATTGATTTGTCTCTCCTGCCGCGCACACACTTCGGAGAGCTTGCAAAGGCCGCTGTCCAGCCAAAACTGAGGCTTCAAACTTGATGAAAACAGTGTCTCCCATATTGGAGTAGGGGCTGCTTGTGGTTATTAGGCATTTGCAAGCTCTCCGAAGTGTGTGCGCAGCAGGAGAGACAAATCCATGTTTTTATGCCTTCTTTGGCATTTTCAGGTGGAGAAAAACACAATCCCGAAAGAGAAAGAAAAGGCTGCCGCGCCAACACTGAGGCTTCAAACTTGATGAAAACAGTGTCTCCCATAGTGGAGTAGGGGCTGCTTGTGGTTATTAGGCCTTTGCAAGCTCTCCGAAGTGTGTGCGCGGCAGGAGAGACAAATCAATGTTTTCGCGCCTTTTTTGCCATTTCCAGGTCGAAAAACACACAGGCCCCAAAAATAAAGAAATGGCTGTCCAGCCAAAACTGAGGCTTCAAACTTGATGAAAACAGTGTCTCCCATATTGGAGTAGGGGCTGCTTGTGGTTATTAGGCATTTGCAAGCTCTCCGAAGTGTGTGCGCGGCAGGAGAGACAAATCCATGTTTTCGCGCCTTTTTTGCGATTTCAAGGTCGAAAAACACATAGGCCCCAAAATGAAAGAAACGGCTGCCGCGCCAAAACTATGGCTTCAAACTTGATGAAAACAGTCTCTCCCATAATAACTCACGGGCTGCTTGTGTTTTTTAGGCCTTTGCAAGCTCTCCGAAGTGTGTGCGCGGCAGGAGAGACAAATCAATGTTTTCGCGCCTTTTTTGCCATTTCCAGGTCGAAAAACACACAGGCCCCAAAAATAAAGAAATGGCTGTCCAGCCAAAACTGAGGCTTCAAACTTGATGAAAACAGTGTCTCCCATATTGGAGTAGGGGCTGCTTGTGGTTATTAGGCATTTGCAAGCTCTCCGAAGTGTGTGCGCGGCAGGAGAGACAAATCCATGTTTTCGCGCCTTTTTTGCGATTTCAAGGTCGAAAAACACATAGGCCCCAAAATGAAAGAAACGGCTGCCGCGCCAAAACTATGGCTTCAAACTTGATGAAAACAGTCTCTCCCATAATAACTCACGGGCTGCTTGTGTTTTTTAGGCCTTTGCACGCTATCAGAAGTGTGTGCGCGGCAGGAGAGACAAATCCATGTTTTCGCGCCTTTTTTGCCATTTCCAGGTCGAAGAAAACAAAGGCCCCAAAAATAAAGAAACGGCTGTCCAGCCAAAACTGAGGCTTCAAACTTGATTAAAACAGTCTCTCAGACAATAACTCAAGGGCCGCTTGTGTTTTTTAGGCCTTCGCAAGCTATCGGAAGTGTGTGCGCGGCAGGAGAGACAAATCCATGTTTTCGCGCCTTTTTTACGATTTCAAGGTCGAAAAACACATAGGCCCCAAAATGAAAGAAACGGCTGCCGCGCCAAAACTATGGCTTCAAACTTGATGAAAACATTCTCTCCCACAATAACTCAAGGGCAGCTTGTGTTTTTTAGGCCTTCGCAAGCTATCGGAAGTGTGTGCGCGGCAGGAGAGACAAATCAATGTTTTCGCGCCTTTTTTGCCATTTCCAGGTCGAAAAACACACAGGCCCCAAAAATAAAGAAATGGCTGTCCAGCCAAAACTGAGGCTTCAAACTTGATGAAAACAGTGTCTCCTATATTGGAGTAGGGGCTGCTTGTGGTTATTAGGCATTTGCAAGCTCTCCGAAGTGTGTGCGCAGCAGGAGAGACAAATCCATGTTTTTATGCCTTCTTTGGCATTTTCAGGTGGAGAAAAACACAATCCCGAAAGAAAAAGAAAAGGCTGCCGCGCCAACACTGAGGCTTCAAACTTGATGAAAACAGTGTCTCCCATAGTGGAGTAGGGGCTGCTTGTGGTTATTAGGCCTTTGCAAGCTCTCCGAAGTGTGTGCGCAGCAGGAGAGACAAATCCATGTTTTTATGCCTTCTTTGGCATTTTCAGGTGGAGAAAAACACAATCCCGAAAGAGAAAGAAAAGGCTGCCGCGCCAACACTGAGGCTTCAAACTTGATGAAAACAGTGTCTCCCATATTGGAGTAGGGGCTGCTTGTGGTTATTAGGCATTTGCAAGCTCTCCGAAGTGTGTGCGCAGCAGGAGAGACAAATCCATGTTTTTATGCCTTCTTTGGCATTTTCAGGTGGAGAAAAACACAATCCCGAAAGAGAAAGAAAAGGCTGCCGCGCCAACACTGAGGCTTCAAACTTGATGAAAACAGTGTCTCCCATATTGGAGTAGGGGCTGCTTGTGGTTATTAGGCATTTGCAAGCTCTCCGAAGTGTGTGCGCAGCAGGAGAGACAAATCCATGTTTTTATGCCTTCTTTGGCATTTTCAGGTGGAGAAAAACACAATCCCGAAAGAGAAAGAAAAGGCTGCCGCGCCAACACTGAGGCTTCAAACTTGATGAAAACAGTGTCTCCCATAGTGGAGTAGGGGCTGCTTGTGGTTATTAGGCCTTTGCAAGCTCTCCGAAGTGTGTGCGCAGCAGGAAAGACAAATCCATGTTTTTATGCCTTCTTTGGCATTTTCAGGTGGAGAAAAACACAATCCCGAAAGAGAAAGAAAAGGCTGCCGCGCCAACACTGAGGCTTCAAACTTGATGAAAACAGTGTCTCCCATATTGGAGTAGGGGCTGCTTGTGGTTATTAGGCATTTGCAAGCTCTCCGAAGTGTGTGCGCAGCAGGAGAGACAAATCCATGTTTTTATGCCTTCTTTGGCATTTTCAGGTGGAGAAAAACACAATCCCGAAAGAGAAAGAAAAGGCTGCCGCGCCAACACTGAGGCTTCAAACTTGATGAAAACAGTGTCTCCCATAGTGGAGTAGGGGCTGCTTGTGGTTATTAGGCCTTTGCAAGCTCTCCGAAGTGTGTGCGCAGCAGGAGAGACAAATCCATGTTTTTATGCCTTCTTTGGCATTTTCAGGTGGAGAAAAACACAATCCCGAAAGAGAAAGAAAAGGCTGCCGCGCCAACACTGAGGCTTCAAACTTGATGAAAACAGTGTCTCCCATATTGGAGTAGGGGCTGCTTGTGGTTATTAGGCATTTGCAAGCTCTCCGAAGTGTGTGCGCAGCAGGAGAGACAAATCCATGTTTTTATGCCTTCTTTGGCATTTTCAGGTGGAGAAAAACACAATCCCGAAAGAGAAAGAAAAGGCTGCCGCGCCAACACTGAGGCTTCAAACTTGATGAAAACAGTGTCTCCCATAGTGGAGTAGGGGCTGCTTGTGGTTATTAGGCCTTTGCAAGCTCTCCGAAGTGTGTGCGCGGCAGGAGAGACAAATCAATGTTTTCGCGCCTTTTTTGCCATTTCCAGGTCGAAAAACACACAGGCCCCAAAAATAAAGAAATGGCTGTCCAGCCAAAACTGAGGCTTCAAACTTGATGAAAACAGTGTCTCCCATATTGGAGTAGGGGCTGCTTGTGGTTATTAGGCATTTGCAAGCTCTCCGAAGTGTGTGCGCGGCAGGAGAGACAAATCCATGTTTTCGCGCCTTTTTTGCGATTTCAAGGTCGAAAAACACATAGGCCCCAAAATGAAAGAAACGGCTGCCGCGCCAAAACTATGGCTTCAAACTTGATGAAAACAGTCTCTCCCATAATAACTCACGGGCTGCTTGTGTTTTTTAGGCCTTTGCAAGCTCTCCGAAGTGTGTGCGCGGCAGGAGAGACAAATCAATGTTTTCGCGCCTTTTTTGCCATTTCCAGGTCGAAAAACACACAGGCCCCAAAAATAAAGAAATGGCTGTCCAGCCAAAACTGAGGCTTCAAACTTGATGAAAACAGTGTCTCCCATATTGGAGTAGGGGCTGCTTGTGGTTATTAGGCATTTGCAAGCTCTCCGAAGTGTGTGCGCGGCAGGAGAGACAAATCCATGTTTTCGCGCCTTTTTTGCGATTTCAAGGTCGAAAAACACATAGGCCCCAAAATGAAAGAAACGGCTGCCGCGCCAAAACTATGGCTTCAAACTTGATGAAAACAGTCTCTCCCATAATAACTCACGGGCTGCTTGTGTTTTTTAGGCCTTTGCACGCTATCAGAAGTGTGTGCGCGGCAGGAGAGACAAATCCATGTTTTCGCGGCTTTTTTGCCATTTCCAGGTCGAAGAAAACAAAGGCCCCAAAAATAAAGAAACGGCTGTCCAGCCAAAACTGAGGCTTCAAACTTGATTAAAACAGTCTCTCAGACAATAACTCAAGGGCCGCTTGTGTTTTTTAGGCCTTCGCAAGCTATCGGAAGTGTGTGCGCGGCAGGAGAGACAAATCCATGTTTTCGCGCCTTTTTTACGATTTCAAGGTCGAAAAACACATAGGCCCCAAAATGAAAGAAACGGCTGCCGCGCCAAAACTATGGCTTCAAACTTGATGAAAACATTCTCTCCCACAATAACTCAAGGGCAGCTTGTGTTTTTTAGGCCTTCGCAAGCTATCGGAAGTGTGTGCGCGGCAGGAGAGACAAATCAATGTTTTCGCGCCTTTTTTGCCATTTCCAGGTCGAAAAACACACAGGCCCCAAAAATAAAGAAATGGCTGTCCAGCCAAAACTGAGGCTTCAAACTTGATGAAAACAGTGTCTCCCATAGTGGAGTAGGGGCTGCTTGTGGTTATTAGGCCTTTGCAAGCTCTCCGAAGTGTGTGCGCAGCAGGAGAGACAAATCCATGTTTTTATGCCTTCTTTGGCATTTTCAGGTGGAGAAAAACACAATCCCGAAAGAGAAAGAAAAGGCTGCCGCGCCAACACTGAGGCTTCAAACTTGATGAAAACAGTGTCTCCCATATTGGAGTAGGGGCTGCTTGTGGTTATTAGGCATTTGCAAGCTCTCCGAAGTGTGTGCGCAGCAGGAGAGACAAATCCATGTTTTTATGCCTTCTTTGGCATTTTCAGGTGGAGAAAAACACAATCCCGAAAGAGAAAGAAAAGGCTGCCGCGCCAACACTGAGGCTTCAAACTTGATGAAAACAGTGTCTCCCATAGTGGAGTAGGGGCTGCTTGTGGTTATTAGGCCTTTGCAAGCTCTCCGAAGTGTGTGCGCGGCAGGAGAGACAAATCAATGTTTTCGCGCCTTTTTTGCCATTTCCAGGTCGAAAAACACACAGGCCCCAAAAATAAAGAAATGGCTGTCCAGCCAAAACTGAGGCTTCAAACTTGATGAAAACAGTGTCTCCCATATTGGAGTAGGGGCTGCTTGTGGTTATTAGGCATTTGCAAGCTCTCCGAAGTGTGTGCGCGGCAGGAGAGACAAATCCATGTTTTCGCGCCTTTTTTGCGATTTCAAGGTCGAAAAACACATAGGCCCCAAAATGAAAGAAACGGCTGCCGCGCCAAAACTATGGCTTCAAACTTGATGAAAACAGTCTCTCCCATAATAACTCACGGGCTGCTTGTGTTTTTTAGGCCTTTGCAAGCTCTCCGAAGTGTGTGCGCGGCAGGAGAGACAAATCAATGTTTTCGCGCCTTTTTTGCCATTTCCAGGTCGAAAAACACACAGGCCCCAAAAATAAAGAAATGGCTGTCCAGCCAAAACTGAGGCTTCAAACTTGATGAAAACAGTGTCTCCCATATTGGAGTAGGGGCTGCTTGTGGTTATTAGGCATTTGCAAGCTCTCCGAAGTGTGTGCGCGGCAGGAGAGACAAATCCATGTTTTCGCGCCTTTTTTGCGATTTCAAGGTCGAAAAACACATAGGCCCCAAAATGAAAGAAACGGCTGCCGCGCCAAAACTATGGCTTCAAACTTGATGAAAACAGTCTCTCCCATAATAACTCACGGGCTGCTTGTGTTTTTTAGGCCTTTGCACGCTATCAGAAGTGTGTGCGCGGCAGGAGAGACAAATCCATGTTTTCGCGCCTTTTTTGCCATTTCCAGGTCGAAGAAAACAAAGGCCCCAAAAATAAAGAAACGGCTGTCCAGCCAAAACTGAGGCTTCAAACTTGATTAAAACAGTCTCTCAGACAATAACTCAAGGGCCGCTTGTGTTTTTTAGGCCTTCGCAAGCTATCGGAAGTGTGTGCGCGGCAGGAGAGACAAATCCATGTTTTCGCGCCTTTTTTACGATTTCAAGGTCGAAAAACACATAGGCCCCAAAATGAAAGAAACGGCTGCCGCGCCAAAACTATGGCTTCAAACTTGATGAAAACATTCTCTCCCACAATAACTCAAGGGCAGCTTGTGTTTTTTAGGCCTTCGCAAGCTATCGGAAGTGTGTGCGCGGCAGGAGAGACAAATCAATGTTTTCGCGCCTTTTTTGCCATTTCCAGGTCGAAAAACACACAGGCCCCAAAAATAAAGAAATGGCTGTCCAGCCAAAACTGAGGCTTCAAACTTGATGAAAACAGTGTCTCCTATATTGGAGTAGGGGCTGCTTGTGGTTATTAGGCATTTGCAAGCTCTCCGAAGTGTGTGCGCAGCAGGAGAGACAAATCCATGTTTTTATGCCTTCTTTGGCATTTTCAGGTGGAGAAAAACACAATCCCGAAAGAAAAAGAAAAGGCTGCCGCGCCAACACTGAGGCTTCAAACTTGATGAAAACAGTGTCTCCCATAGTGGAGTAGGGGCTGCTTGTGGTTATTAGGCCTTTGCAAGCTCTCCGAAGTGTGTGCGCGGCAGGAGAGACAAATCAATGTTTTCGCGCCTTTTTTGCCATTTCCAGGTCGAAAAACACACAGGCCCCAAAAATAAAGAAATGGCTGTCCAGCCAAAACTGAGGCTTCAAACTTGATGAAAACAGTGTCTCCCATATTGGAGTAGGGGCTGCTTGTGGTTATTAGGCATTTGCAAGCTCTCCGAAGTGTGTGCGCAGCAGGAGAGACAAATCCATGTTTTTATGCCTTCTTTGGCATTTTCAGGTGGAGAAAAACACAATCCCGAAAGAGAAAGAAAAGGCTGCCGCGCCAACACTGAGGCTTCAAACTTGATGAAAACAGTGTCTCCCATAATGGAGTAGGGGCTGCTTGTGGTTATTAGGCATTTGCAAGCTCTCCGAAGTGTGTGCGCAGCAGGAGAGACAAATCCATGTTTTTATGCCTTCTTTGGCATTTTCAGGTGGAGAAAAACACAATCCCGAAAGAGAAAGAAAAGGCTGCCGCGCCAACACTGAGGCTTCAAACTTGATGAAAACAGTGTCTCCCATAGTGGAGTAGGGGCTGCTTGTGGTTATTAGGCCTTTGCAAGCTCTCCGAAGTGTGTGCGCAGCAGGAGAGACAAATCCATGTTTTTATGCCTTCTTTGGCATTTTCAGGTGGAGAAAAACACAATCCCGAAAGAGAAAGAAAAGGCTGCCGCGCCAACACTGAGGCTTCAAACTTGATGAAAACAGTGTCTCCCATATTGGAGTAGGGGCTGCTTGTGGTTATTAGGCATTTGCAAGCTCTCCGAAGTGTGTGCGCAGCAGGAGAGACAAATCCATGTTTTTATGCCTTCTTTGGCATTTTCAGGTGGAGAAAAACACAATCCCGAAAGAGAAAGAAAAGGCTGCCGCGCCAACACTGAGGCTTCAAACTTGATGAAAACAGTGTCTCCCATAGTGGAGTAGGGGCTGCTTGTGGTTATTAGGCCTTTGCAAGCTCTCCGAAGTGTGTGCGCAGCAGGAGAGACAAATCCATGTTTTTATGCCTTCTTTGGCATTTTCAGGTGGAGAAAAACACAATCCCGAAAGAGAAAGAAAAGGCTGCCGCGCCAACACTGAGGCTTCAAACTTGATGAAAACAGTGTCTCCCATATTGGAGTAGGGGCTGCTTGTGGTTATTAGGCATTTGCAAGCTCTCCGAAGTGTGTGCGCAGCAGGAGAGACAAATCCATGTTTTTATGCCTTCTTTGGCATTTTCAGGTGGAGAAAAACACAATCCCGAAAGAGAAAGAAAAGGCTGCCGCGCCAACACTGAGGCTTCAAACTTGATGAAAACAGTGTCTCCCATAGTGGAGTAGGGGCTGCTTGTGGTTATTAGGCCTTTGCAAGCTCTCCGAAGTGTGTGCGCAGCAGGAAAGACAAATCCATGTTTTTATGCCTTCTTTGGCATTTTCAGGTGGAGAAAAACACAATCCCGAAAGAGAAAGAAAAGGCTGCCGCGCCAACACTGAGGCTTCAAACTTGATGAAAACAGTGTCTCCCATATTGGAGTAGGGGCTGCTTGTGGTTATTAGGCATTTGCAAGCTCTCCGAAGTGTGTGCGCAGCAGGAGAGACAAATCCATGTTTTTATGCCTTCTTTGGCATTTTCAGGTGGAGAAAAACACAATCCCGAAAGAGAAAGAAAAGGCTGCCGCGCCAACACTGAGGCTTCAAACTTGATGAAAACAGTGTCTCCCATAGTGGAGTAGGGGCTGCTTGTGGTTATTAGGCCTTTGCAAGCTCTCCGAAGTGTGTGCGCAGCAGGAGAGACAAATCCATGTTTTTATGCCTTCTTTGGCATTTTCAGGTGGAGAAAAACACAATCCCGAAAGAGAAAGAAAAGGCTGCCGCGCCAACACTGAGGCTTCAAACTTGATGAAAACAGTGTCTCCCATATTGGAGTAGGGGCTGCTTGTGGTTATTAGGCATTTGCAAGCTCTCCGAAGTGTGTGCGCAGCAGGAGAGACAAATCCATGTTTTTATGCCTTCTTTGGCATTTTCAGGTGGAGAAAAACACAATCCCGAAAGAGAAAGAAAAGGCTGCCGCGCCAACACTGAGGCTTCAAACTTGATGAAAACAGTGTCTCCCATAGTGGAGTAGGGGCTGCTTGTGGTTATTAGGCCTTTGCAAGCTCTCCGAAGTGTGTGCGCGGCAGGAGAGACAAATCAATGTTTTCGCGCCTTTTTTGCCATTTCCAGGTCGAAAAACACACAGGCCCCAAAAATAAAGAAATGGCTGTCCAGCCAAAACTGAGGCTTCAAACTTGATGAAAACAGTGTCTCCCATATTGGAGTAGGGGCTGCTTGTGGTTATTAGGCATTTGCAAGCTCTCCGAAGTGTGTGCGCGGCAGGAGAGACAAATCCATGTTTTCGCGCCTTTTTTGCGATTTCAAGGTCGAAAAACACATAGGCCCCAAAATGAAAGAAACGGCTGCCGCGCCAAAACTATGGCTTCAAACTTGATGAAAACAGTCTCTCCCATAATAACTCACGGGCTGCTTGTGTTTTTTAGGCCTTTGCAAGCTCTCCGAAGTGTGTGCGCGGCAGGAGAGACAAATCAATGTTTTCGCGCCTTTTTTGCCATTTCCAGGTCGAAAAACACACAGGCCCCAAAAATAAAGAAATGGCTGTCCAGCCAAAACTGAGGCTTCAAACTTGATGAAAACAGTGTCTCCCATATTGGAGTAGGGGCTGCTTGTGGTTATTAGGCATTTGCAAGCTCTCCGAAGTGTGTGCGCGGCAGGAGAGACAAATCCATGTTTTCGCGCCTTTTTTGCGATTTCAAGGTCGAAAAACACATAGGCCCCAAAATGAAAGAAACGGCTGCCGCGCCAAAACTATGGCTTCAAACTTGATGAAAACAGTCTCTCCCATAATAACTCACGGGCTGCTTGTGTTTTTTAGGCCTTTGCACGCTATCAGAAGTGTGTGCGCGGCAGGAGAGACAAATCCATGTTTTCGCGCCTTTTTTGCCATTTCCAGGTCGAAGAAAACAAAGGCCCCAAAAATAAAGAAACGGCTGTCCAGCCAAAACTGAGGCTTCAAACTTGATTAAAACAGTCTCTCAGACAATAACTCAAGGGCCGCTTGTGTTTTTTAGGCCTTCGCAAGCTATCGGAAGTGTGTGCGCGGCAGGAGAGACAAATCCATGTTTTCGCGCCTTTTTTACGATTTCAAGGTCGAAAAACACATAGGCCCCAAAATGAAAGAAACGGCTGCCGCGCCAAAACTATGGCTTCAAACTTGATGAAAACATTCTCTCCCACAATAACTCAAGGGCAGCTTGTGTTTTTTAGGCCTTCGCAAGCTATCGGAAGTGTGTGCGCGGCAGGAGAGACAAATCAATGTTTTCGCGCCTTTTTTGCCATTTCCAGGTCGAAAAACACACAGGCCCCAAAAATAAAGAAATGGCTGTCCAGCCAAAACTGAGGCTTCAAACTTGATGAAAACAGTGTCTCCTATATTGGAGTAGGGGCTGCTTGTGGTTATTAGGCATTTGCAAGCTCTCCGAAGTGTGTGCGCAGCAGGAGAGACAAATCCATGTTTTTATGCCTTCTTTGGCATTTTCAGGTGGAGAAAAACACAATCCCGAAAGAAAAAGAAAAGGCTGCCGCGCCAACACTGAGGCTTCAAACTTGATGAAAACAGTGTCTCCCATAGTGGAGTAGGGGCTGCTTGTGGTTATTAGGCCTTTGCAAGCTCTCCGAAGTGTGTGCGCGGCAGGAGAGACAAATCAATGTTTTCGCGCCTTTTTTGCCATTTCCAGGTCGAAAAACACACAGGCCCCAAAAATAAAGAAATGGCTGTCCAGCCAAAACTGAGGCTTCAAACTTGATGAAAACAGTGTCTCCCATATTGGAGTAGGGGCTGCTTGTGGTTATTAGGCATTTGCAAGCTCTCCGAAGTGTGTGCGCAGCAGGAGAGACAAATCCATGTTTTTATGCCTTCTTTGGCATTTTCAGGTGGAGAAAAACACAATCCCGAAAGAGAAAGAAAAGGCTGCCGCGCCAACACTGAGGCTTCAAACTTGATGAAAACAGTGTCTCCCATAATGGAGTAGGGGCTGCTTGTGGTTATTAGGCATTTGCAAGCTCTCCGAAGTGTGTGCGCAGCAGGAGAGACAAATCCATGTTTTTATGCCTTCTTTGGCATTTTCAGGTGGAGAAAAACACAATCCCGAAAGAGAAAGAAAAGGCTGCCGCGCCAACACTGAGGCTTCAAACTTGATGAAAACAGTGTCTCCCATAGTGGAGTAGGGGCTGCTTGTGGTTATTAGGCCTTTGCAAGCTCTCCGAAGTGTGTGCGCAGCAGGAGAGACAAATCCATGTTTTTATGCCTTCTTTGGCATTTTCAGGTGGAGAAAAACACAATCCCGAAAGAGAAAGAAAAGGCTGCCGCGCCAACACTGAGGCTTCAAACTTGATGAAAACAGTGTCTCCCATATTGGAGTAGGGGCTGCTTGTGGTTATTAGGCATTTGCAAGCTCTCCGAAGTGTGTGCGCAGCAGGAGAGACAAATCCATGTTTTTATGCCTTCTTTGGCATTTTCAGGTGGAGAAAAACACAATCCCGAAAGAGAAAGAAAAGGCTGCCGCGCCAACACTGAGGCTTCAAACTTGATGAAAACAGTGTCTCCCATAGTGGAGTAGGGGCTGCTTGTGGTTATTAGGCATTTGCAAGCTCTCCGAAGTGTGTGCGCGGCAGGAGAGACAAATCCATGTTTTCGCGCCTTTTTTGCGATTTCGGGATTGTGTTTTTCTCCACCTGAAAATGCCAAAGAAGGCACAAAAAAATGGATTTGTCTCTCCTGCTGCGCACACACTTCGGAGAGCTTGCAAAGGCCTAATAACCACAAGCAGCCCCTACTCCACTATGGGAGACACTGTTTTCATCAAGTTTGAAGCCTCAGTGTTGGCGCGGCAGCCTTTTCTTTCTCTTTCGGGATTGTGTTTTTCTCCACCTGAAAATGCCAAAGAAGGCATAAAAACATGGATTTGTCTCTCCTGCTGCGCACACACTTCGGAGAGCTTGCAAATGCCTAATAACCACAAGCAGCCCCTACTCCAATATGGGAGACACTGTTTTCATCAAGTTTGAAGCCTCAGTGTTGGCGCGGCAGCCTTTTCTTTCTCTTTCGGGATTGTGTTTTTCTCCACCTGAAAATGCCAAAGAAGGCATAAAAACATGGATTTGTCTCTCCTGCTGCGCACACACTTCGGAGAGCTTGCAAAGGCCTAATAACCACAAGCAGCCCCTACTCCACTATGGGAGACACTGTTTTCATCAAGTTTGAAGCCTCAGTGTTGGCGCGGCAGCCTTTTCTTTCTCTTTCGGGATTGTGTTTTTCTCCACCTGAAAATGCCAAAGAAGGCATAAAAACATGGATTTGTCTCTCCTGCTGCGCACACACTTCGGAGAGCTTGCAAATGCCTAATAACCACAAGCAGCCCCTACTCCAATATGGGAGACACTGTTTTCATCAAGTTTGAAGCCTCAGTGTTGGCGCGGCAGCCTTTTCTTTCTCTTTCGGGATTGTGTTTTTCTCCACCTGAAAATGCCAAAGAAGGCATAAAAACATGGATTTGTCTCTCCTGCTGCGCACACACTTCGGAGAGCTTGCAAAGGCCTAATAACCACAAGCAGCCCCTACTCCACTATGGGAGACACTGTTTTCATCAAGTTTGAAGCCTCAGTGTTGGCGCGGCAGCCTTTTCTTTCTCTTTCGGGATTGTGTTTTTCTCCACCTGAAAATGCCAAAGAAGGCATAAAAACATGGATTTGTCTCTCCTGCTGCGCACACACTTCGGAGAGCTTGCAAATGCCTAATAACCACAAGCAGCCCCTACTCCAATATGGGAGACACTGTTTTCATCAAGTTTGAAGCCTCAGTGTTGGCGCGGCAGCCTTTTCTTTCTCTTTCGGGATTGTGTTTTTCTCCACCTGAAAATGCCAAAGAAGGCATAAAAACATGGATTTGTCTCTCCTGCTGCGCACACACTTCGGAGAGCTTGCAAAGGCCTAATAACCACAAGCAGCCCCTACTCCACTATGGGAGACACTGTTTTCATCAAGTTTGAAGCCTCAGTGTTGGCGCGGCAGCCTTTTCTTTCTCTTTCGGGATTGTGTTTTTCTCCACCTGAAAATGCCAAAGAAGGCATAAAAACATGGATTTGTCTCTCCTGCTGCGCACACACTTCGGAGAGCTTGCAAATGCCTAATAACCACAAGCAGCCCCTACTCCATTATGGGAGACACTGTTTTCATCAAGTTTGAAGCCTCAGTGTTGGCGCGGCAGCCTTTTCTTTCTCTTTCGGGATTGTGTTTTTCTCCACCTGAAAATGCCAAAGAAGGCATAAAAACATGGATTTGTCTCTCCTGCTGCGCACACACTTCGGAGAGCTTGCAAATGCCTAATAACCACAAGCAGCCCCTACTCCAATATGGGAGACACTGTTTTCATCAAGTTTGAAGCCTCAGTTTTGGCTGGACAGCCATTTCTTTATTTTTGGGGCCTGTGTGTTTTTCGACCTGGAAATGGCAAAAAAGGCGCGAAAACATTGATTTGTCTCTCCTGCCGCGCACACACTTCGGAGAGCTTGCAAAGGCCTAATAACCACAAGCAGCCCCTACTCCACTATGGGAGACACTGTTTTCATCAAGTTTGAAGCCTCAGTGTTGGCGCGGCAGCCTTTTCTTTTTCTTTCGGGATTGTGTTTTTCTCCACCTGAAAATGCCAAAGAAGGCATAAAAACATGGATTTGTCTCTCCTGCTGCGCACACACTTCGGAGAGCTTGCAAATGCCTAATAACCACAAGCAGCCCCTACTCCAATATAGGAGACACTGTTTTCATCAAGTTTGAAGCCTCAGTTTTGGCTGGACAGCCATTTCTTTATTTTTGGGGCCTGTGTGTTTTTCGACCTGGAAATGGCAAAAAAGGCGCGAAAACATTGATTTGTCTCTCCTGCCGCGCACACACTTCCGATAGCTTGCGAAGGCCTAAAAAACACAAGCTGCCCTTGAGTTATTGTGGGAGAGAATGTTTTCATCAAGTTTGAAGCCATAGTTTTGGCGCGGCAGCCGTTTCTTTCATTTTGGGGCCTATGTGTTTTTCGACCTTGAAATCGTAAAAAAGGCGCGAAAACATGGATTTGTCTCTCCTGCCGCGCACACACTTCCGATAGCTTGCGAAGGCCTAAAAAACACAAGCGGCCCTTGAGTTATTGTCTGAGAGACTGTTTTAATCAAGTTTGAAGCCTCAGTTTTGGCTGGACAGCCGTTTCTTTATTTTTGGGGCCTTTGTTTTCTTCGACCTGGAAATGGCAAAAAAGGCGCGAAAACATGGATTTGTCTCTCCTGCCGCGCACACACTTCTGATAGCGTGCAAAGGCCTAAAAAACACAAGCAGCCCGTGAGTTATTATGGGAGAGACTGTTTTCATCAAGTTTGAAGCCATAGTTTTGGCGCGGCAGCCGTTTCTTTCATTTTGGGGCCTATGTGTTTTTCGACCTTGAAATCGCAAAAAAGGCGCGAAAACATGGATTTGTCTCTCCTGCCGCGCACACACTTCGGAGAGCTTGCAAATGCCTAATAACCACAAGCAGCCCCTACTCCAATATGGGAGACACTGTTTTCATCAAGTTTGAAGCCTCAGTTTTGGCTGGACAGCCATTTCTTTATTTTTGGGGCCTGTGTGTTTTTCGACCTGGAAATGGCAAAAAAGGCGCGAAAACATTGATTTGTCTCTCCTGCCGCGCACACACTTCGGAGAGCTTGCAAAGGCCTAAAAAACACAAGCAGCCCGTGAGTTATTATGGGAGAGACTGTTTTCATCAAGTTTGAAGCCATAGTTTTGGCGCGGCAGCCGTTTCTTTCATTTTGGGGCCTATGTGTTTTTCGACCTTGAAATCGCAAAAAAGGCGCGAAAACATGGATTTGTCTCTCCTGCCGCGCACACACTTCGGAGAGCTTGCAAATGCCTAATAACCACAAGCAGCCCCTACTCCAATATGGGAGACACTGTTTTCATCAAGTTTGAAGCCTCAGTTTTGGCTGGACAGCCATTTCTTTATTTTTGGGGCCTGTGTGTTTTTCGACCTGGAAATGGCAAAAAAGGCGCGAAAACATTGATTTGTCTCTCCTGCCGCGCACACACTTCGGAGAGCTTGCAAAGGCCTAATAACCACAAGCAGCCCCTACTCCACTATGGGAGACACTGTTTTCATCAAGTTTGAAGCCTCAGTGTTGGCGCGGCAGCCTTTTCTTTCTCTTTCGGGATTGTGTTTTTCTCCACCTGAAAATGCCAAAGAAGGCATAAAAACATGGATTTGTCTTTCCTGCTGCGCACACACTTCGGAGAGCTTGCAAAGGCCTAATAACCACAAGCAGCCCCTACTCCACTATGGGAGACACTGTTTTCATCAAGTTTGAAGCCTCAGTGTTGGCGCGGCAGCCTTTTCTTTCTCTTTCGGGATTGTGTTTTTCTCCACCTGAAAATGCCAAAGAAGGCATAAAAACATGGATTTGTCTCTCCTGCTGCGCACACACTTCGGAGAGCTTGCAAATGCCTAATAACCACAAGCAGCCCCTACTCCAATATGGGAGACACTGTTTTCATCAAGTTTGAAGCCTCAGTGTTGGCGCGGCAGCCTTTTCTTTCTCTTTCGGGATTGTGTTTTTCTCCACCTGAAAATGCCAAAGAAGGCATAAAAACATGGATTTGTCTCTCCTGCTGCGCACACACTTCGGAGAGCTTGCAAAGGCCTAATAACCACAAGCAGCCCCTACTCCACTATGGGAGACACTGTTTTCATCAAGTTTGAAGCCTCAGTGTTGGCGCGGCAGCCTTTTCTTTCTCTTTCGGGATTGTGTTTTTCTCCACCTGAAAATGCCAAAGAAGGCATAAAAACATGGATTTGTCTCTCCTGCTGCGCACACACTTCGGAGAGCTTGCAAATGCCTAATAACCACAAGCAGCCCCTACTCCAATATGGGAGACACTGTTTTCATCAAGTTTGAAGCCTCAGTGTTGGCGCGGCAGCCTTTTCTTTCTCTTTCGGGATTGTGTTTTTCTCCACCTGAAAATGCCAAAGAAGGCATAAAAACATGGATTTGTCTCTCCTGCTGCGCACACACTTCGGAGAGCTTGCAAAGGCCTAATAACCACAAGCAGCCCCTACTCCACTATGGGAGACACTGTTTTCATCAAGTTTGAAGCCTCAGTGTTGGCGCGGCAGCCTTTTCTTTCTCTTTCGGGATTGTGTTTTTCTCCACCTGAAAATGCCAAAGAAGGCATAAAAACATGGATTTGTCTCTCCTGCTGCGCACACACTTCGGAGAGCTTGCAAATGCCTAATAACCACAAGCAGCCCCTACTCCATTATGGGAGACACTGTTTTCATCAAGTTTGAAGCCTCAGTGTTGGCGCGGCAGCCTTTTCTTTCTCTTTCGGGATTGTGTTTTTCTCCACCTGAAAATGCCAAAGAAGGCATAAAAACATGGATTTGTCTCTCCTGCTGCGCACACACTTCGGAGAGCTTGCAAATGCCTAATAACCACAAGCAGCCCCTACTCCAATATGGGAGACACTGTTTTCATCAAGTTTGAAGCCTCAGTTTTGGCTGGACAGCCATTTCTTTATTTTTGGGGCCTGTGTGTTTTTCGACCTGGAAATGGCAAAAAAGGCGCGAAAACATTGATTTGTCTCTCCTGCCGCGCACACACTTCGGAGAGCTTGCAAAGGCCTAATAACCACAAGCAGCCCCTACTCCACTATGGGAGACACTGTTTTCATCAAGTTTGAAGCCTCAGTGTTGGCGCGGCAGCCTTTTCTTTTTCTTTCGGGATTGTGTTTTTCTCCACCTGAAAATGCCAAAGAAGGCATAAAAACATGGATTTGTCTCTCCTGCTGCGCACACACTTCGGAGAGCTTGCAAATGCCTAATAACCACAAGCAGCCCCTACTCCAATATAGGAGACACTGTTTTCATCAAGTTTGAAGCCTCAGTTTTGGCTGGACAGCCATTTCTTTATTTTTGGGGCCTGTGTGTTTTTCGACCTGGAAATGGCAAAAAAGGCGCGAAAACATTGATTTGTCTCTCCTGCCGCGCACACACTTCCGATAGCTTGCGAAGGCCTAAAAAACACAAGCTGCCCTTGAGTTATTGTGGGAGAGAATGTTTTCATCAAGTTTGAAGCCATAGTTTTGGCGCGGCAGCCGTTTCTTTCATTTTGGGGCCTATGTGTTTTTCGACCTTGAAATCGTAAAAAAGGCGCGAAAACATGGATTTGTCTCTCCTGCCGCGCACACACTTCCGATAGCTTGCGAAGGCCTAAAAAACACAAGCGGCCCTTGAGTTATTGTCTGAGAGACTGTTTTAATCAAGTTTGAAGCCTCAGTTTTGGCTGGACAGCCGTTTCTTTATTTTTGGGGCCTTTGTTTTCTTCGACCTGGAAATGGCAAAAAAGGCGCGAAAACATGGATTTGTCTCTCCTGCCGCGCACACACTTCTGATAGCGTGCAAAGGCCTAAAAAACACAAGCAGCCCGTGAGTTATTATGGGAGAGACTGTTTTCATCAAGTTTGAAGCCATAGTTTTGGCGCGGCAGCCGTTTCTTTCATTTTGGGGCCTATGTGTTTTTCGACCTTGAAATCGCAAAAAAGGCGCGAAAACATGGATTTGTCTCTCCTGCCGCGCACACACTTCGGAGAGCTTGCAAATGCCTAATAACCACAAGCAGCCCCTACTCCAATATGGGAGACACTGTTTTCATCAAGTTTGAAGCCTCAGTTTTGGCTGGACAGCCATTTCTTTATTTTTGGGGCCTGTGTGTTTTTCGACCTGGAAATGGCAAAAAAGGCGCGAAAACATTGATTTGTCTCTCCTGCCGCGCACACACTTCGGAGAGCTTGCAAAGGCCTAAAAAACACAAGCAGCCCGTGAGTTATTATGGGAGAGACTGTTTTCATCAAGTTTGAAGCCATAGTTTTGGCGCGGCAGCCGTTTCTTTCATTTTGGGGCCTATGTGTTTTTCGACCTTGAAATCGCAAAAAAGGCGCGAAAACATGGATTTGTCTCTCCTGCCGCGCACACACTTCGGAGAGCTTGCAAATGCCTAATAACCACAAGCAGCCCCTACTCCAATATGGGAGACACTGTTTTCATCAAGTTTGAAGCCTCAGTTTTGGCTGGACAGCCATTTCTTTATTTTTGGGGCCTGTGTGTTTTTCGACCTGGAAATGGCAAAAAAGGCGCGAAAACATTGATTTGTCTCTCCTGCCGCGCACACACTTCGGAGAGCTTGCAAAGGCCTAATAACCACAAGCAGCCCCTACTCCACTATGGGAGACACTGTTTTCATCAAGTTTGAAGCCTCAGTGTTGGCGCGGCAGCCTTTTCTTTCTCTTTCGGGATTGTGTTTTTCTCCACCTGAAAATGCCAAAGAAGGCATAAAAACATGGATTTGTCTCTCCTGCTGCGCACACACTTCGGAGAGCTTGCAAATGCCTAATAACCACAAGCAGCCCCTACTCCAATATGGGAGACACTGTTTTCATCAAGTTTGAAGCCTCAGTGTTGGCGCGGCAGCCTTTTCTTTCTCTTTCGGGATTGTGTTTTTCTCCACCTGAAAATGCCAAAGAAGGCATAAAAACATGGATTTGTCTCTCCTGCTGCGCACACACTTCGGAGAGCTTGCAAAGGCCTAATAACCACAAGCAGCCCCTACTCCACTATGGGAGACACTGTTTTCATCAAGTTTGAAGCCTCAGTGTTGGCGCGGCAGCCTTTTCTTTCTCTTTCGGGATTGTGTTTTTCTCCACCTGAAAATGCCAAAGAAGGCATAAAAACATGGATTTGTCTCTCCTGCTGCGCACACACTTCGGAGAGCTTGCAAATGCCTAATAACCACAAGCAGCCCCTACTCCACTATGGGAGACACTGTTTTCATCAAGTTTGAAGCCTCAGTGTTGGCGCGGCAGCCTTTTCTTTCTCTTTCGGGATTGTGTTTTTCTCCACCTGAAAATGCCAAAGAAGGCATAAAAACATGGATTTGTCTCTCCTGCTGCGCACACACTTCGGAGAGCTTGCAAATGCCTAATAACCACAAGCAGCCCCTACTCCATTATGGGAGACACTGTTTTCATCAAGTTTGAAGCCTCAGTGTTGGCGCGGCAGCCTTTTCTTTCTCTTTCGGGATTGTGTTTTTCTCCACCTGAAAATGCCAAAGAAGGCATAAAAACATGGATTTGTCTCTCCTGCTGCGCACACACTTCGGAGAGCTAGCAAATGCCTAATAACCACAAGCAGCCCCTACTCCAATATGGGAGACACTGTTTTCATCAAGTTTGAAGCCTCAGTTTTGGCTGGACAGCCATTTCTTTATTTTTGGGGCCTGTGTGTTTTTCGACCTGGAAATGGCAAAAAAGGCGCGAAAACATTGATTTGTCTCTCCTGCCGCGCACACACTTCGGAGAGCTTGCAAAGGCCTAATAACCACAAGCAGCCCCTACTCCACTATGGGAGACACTGTTTTCATCAAGTTTGAAGCCTCAGTGTTGGCGCGGCAGCCTTTTCTTTTTCTTTCGGGATTGTGTTTTTCTCCACCTGAAAATGCCAAAGAAGGCATAAAAACATGGATTTGTCTCTCCTGCTGCGCACACACTTCGGAGAGCTTGCAAATGCCTAATAACCACAAGCAGCCCCTACTCCAATATAGGAGACACTGTTTTCATCAAGTTTGAAGCCTCAGTTTTGGCTGGACAGCCATTTCTTTATTTTTGGGGCCTGTGTGTTTTTCGACCTGGAAATGGCAAAAAAGGCGCGAAAACATTGATTTGTCTCTCCTGCCGCGCACACACTTCCGATAGCTTGCGAAGGCCTAAAAAACACAAGCTGCCCTTGAGTTATTGTGGGAGAGAATGTTTTCATCAAGTTTGAAGCCATAGTTTTGGCGCGGCAGCCGTTTCTTTCATTTTGGGGCCTATGTGTTTTTCGACCTTGAAATCGTAAAAAAGGCGCGAAAACATGGATTTGTCTCTCCTGCCGCGCACACACTTCCGATAGCTTGCGAAGGCCTAAAAAACACAAGCGGCCCTTGAGTTATTGTCTGAGAGACTGTTTTAATCAAGTTTGAAGCCTCAGTTTTGGCTGGACAGCCGTTTCTTTATTTTTGGGGCCTTTGTTTTCTTCGACCTGGAAATGGCAAAAAAGGCGCGAAAACATGGATTTGTCTCTCCTGCCGCGCACACACTTCTGATAGCGTGCAAAGGCCTAAAAAACACAAGCAGCCCGTGAGTTATTATGGGAGAGACTGTTTTCATCAAGTTTGAAGCCATAGTTTTGGCGCGGCAGCCGTTTCTTTCATTTTGGGGCCTATGTGTTTTTCGACCTTGAAATCGCAAAAAAGGCGCGAAAACATGGATTTGTCTCTCCTGCCGCGCACACACTTCGGAGAGCTTGCAAATGCCTAATAACCACAAGCAGCCCCTACTCCAATATGGGAGACACTGTTTTCATCAAGTTTGAAGCCTCAGTTTTGGCTGGACAGCCATTTCTTTATTTTTGGGGCCTGTGTGTTTTTCGACCTGGAAATGGCAAAAAAGGCGCGAAAACATTGATTTGTCTCTCCTGCCGCGCACACACTTCGGAGAGCTTGCAAAGGCCTAAAAAACACAAGCAGCCCGTGAGTTATTATGGGAGAGACTGTTTTCATCAAGTTTGAAGCCATAGTTTTGGCGCGGCAGCCGTTTCTTTCATTTTGGGGCCTATGTGTTTTTCGACCTTGAAATCGCAAAAAAGGCGCGAAAACATGGATTTGTCTCTCCTGCCGCGCACACACTTCGGAGAGCTTGCAAATGCCTAATAACCACAAGCAGCCCCTACTCCAATATGGGAGACACTGTTTTCATCAAGTTTGAAGCCTCAGTTTTGGCTGGACAGCCATTTCTTTATTTTTGGGGCCTGTGTGTTTTTCGACCTGGAAATGGCAAAAAAGGCGCGAAAACATTGATTTGTCTCTCCTGCCGCGCACACACTTCGGAGAGCTTGCAAAGGCCTAATAACCACAAGCAGCCCCTACTCCACTATGGGAGACACTGTTTTCATCAAGTTTGAAGCCTCAGTGTTGGCGCGGCAGCCTTTTCTTTCTCTTTCGGGATTGTGTTTTTCTCCACCTGAAAATGCCAAAGAAGGCATAAAAACATGGATTTGTCTCTCCTGCTGCGCACACACTTCGGAGAGCTTGCAAATGCCTAATAACCACAAGCAGCCCCTACTCCAATATGGGAGACACTGTTTTCATCAAGTTTGAAGCCTCAGTGTTGGCGCGGCAGCCTTTTCTTTCTCTTTCGGGATTGTGTTTTTCTCCACCTGAAAATGCCAAAGAAGGCATAAAAACATGGATTTGTCTCTCCTGCTGCGCACACACTTCGGAGAGCTTGCAAAGGCCTAATAACCACAAGCAGCCCCTACTCCACTATGGGAGACACTGTTTTCATCAAGTTTGAAGCCTCAGTGTTGGCGCGGCAGCCTTTTCTTTCTCTTTCGGGATTGTGTTTTTCTCCACCTGAAAATGCCAAAGAAGGCATAAAAACATGGATTTGTCTCTCCTGCTGCGCACACACTTCGGAGAGCTTGCAAATGCCTAATAACCACAAGCAGCCCCTACTCCAATATGGGAGACACTGTTTTCATCAAGTTTGAAGCCTCAGTGTTGGCGCGGCAGCCTTTTCTTTCTCTTTCGGGATTGTGTTTTTCTCCACCTGAAAATGCCAAAGAAGGCATAAAAACATGGATTTGTCTTTCCTGCTGCGCACACACTTCGGAGAGCTTGCAAAGGCCTAATAACCACAAGCAGCCCCTACTCCACTATGGGAGACACTGTTTTCATCAAGTTTGAAGCCTCAGTGTTGGCGCGGCAGCCTTTTCTTTCTCTTTCGGGATTGTGTTTTTCTCCACCTGAAAATGCCAAAGAAGGCATAAAAACATGGATTTGTCTCTCCTGCTGCGCACACACTTCGGAGAGCTTGCAAATGCCTAATAACCACAAGCAGCCCCTACTCCAATATGGGAGACACTGTTTTCATCAAGTTTGAAGCCTCAGTGTTGGCGCGGCAGCCTTTTCTTTCTCTTTCGGGATTGTGTTTTTCTCCACCTGAAAATGCCAAAGAAGGCATAAAAACATGGATTTGTCTCTCCTGCTGCGCACACACTTCGGAGAGCTTGCAAAGGCCTAATAACCACAAGCAGCCCCTACTCCACTATGGGAGACACTGTTTTCATCAAGTTTGAAGCCTCAGTGTTGGCGCGGCAGCCTTTTCTTTCTCTTTCGGGATTGTGTTTTTCTCCACCTGAAAATGCCAAAGAAGGCATAAAAACATGGATTTGTCTCTCCTGCTGCGCACACACTTCGGAGAGCTTGCAAATGCCTAATAACCACAAGCAGCCCCTACTCCATTATGGGAGACACTGTTTTCATCAAGTTTGAAGCCTCAGTGTTGGCGCGGCAGCCTTTTCTTTCTCTTTCGGGATTGTGTTTTTCTCCACCTGAAAATGCCAAAGAAGGCATAAAAACATGGATTTGTCTCTCCTGCTGCGCACACACTTCGGAGAGCTTGCAAATGCCTAATAACCACAAGCAGCCCCTACTCCAATATGGGAGACACTGTTTTCATCAAGTTTGAAGCCTCAGTTTTGGCTGGACAGCCATTTCTTTATTTTTGGGGCCTGTGTGTTTTTCGACCTGGAAATGGCAAAAAAGGCGCGAAAACATTGATTTGTCTCTCCTGCCGCGCACACACTTCGGAGAGCTTGCAAAGGCCTAATAACCACAAGCAGCCCCTACTCCACTATGGGAGACACTGTTTTCATCAAGTTTGAAGCCTCAGTGTTGGCGCGGCAGCCTTTTCTTTTTCTTTCGGGATTGTGTTTTTCTCCACCTGAAAATGCCAAAGAAGGCATAAAAACATGGATTTGTCTCTCCTGCTGCGCACACACTTCGGAGAGCTTGCAAATGCCTAATAACCACAAGCAGCCCCTACTCCAATATAGGAGACACTGTTTTCATCAAGTTTGAAGCCTCAGTTTTGGCTGGACAGCCATTTCTTTATTTTTGGGGCCTGTGTGTTTTTCGACCTGGAAATGGCAAAAAAGGCGCGAAAACATTGATTTGTCTCTCCTGCCGCGCACACACTTCCGATAGCTTGCGAAGGCCTAAAAAACACAAGCTGCCCTTGAGTTATTGTGGGAGAGAATGTTTTCATCAAGTTTGAAGCCATAGTTTTGGCGCGGCAGCCGTTTCTTTCATTTTGGGGCCTATGTGTTTTTCGACCTTGAAATCGTAAAAAAGGCGCGAAAACATGGATTTGTCTCTCCTGCCGCGCACACACTTCCGATAGCTTGCGAAGGCCTAAAAAACACAAGCGGCCCTTGAGTTATTGTCTGAGAGACTGTTTTAATCAAGTTTGAAGCCTCAGTTTTGGCTGGACAGCCGTTTCTTTATTTTTGGGGCCTTTGTTTTCTTCGACCTGGAAATGGCAAAAAAGGCGCGAAAACATGGATTTGTCTCTCCTGCCGCGCACACACTTCTGATAGCGTGCAAAGGCCTAAAAAACACAAGCAGCCCGTGAGTTATTATGGGAGAGACTGTTTTCATCAAGTTTGAAGCCATAGTTTTGGCGCGGCAGCCGTTTCTTTCATTTTGGGGCCTATGTGTTTTTCGACCTTGAAATCGCAAAAAAGGCGCGAAAACATGGATTTGTCTCTCCTGCCGCGCACACACTTCGGAGAGCTTGCAAATGCCTAATAACCACAAGCAGCCCCTACTCCAATATGGGAGACACTGTTTTCATCAAGTTTGAAGCCTCAATTTTGGCTGGACAGCCATTTCTTTATTTTTGGGGCCTGTGTGTTTTTCGACCTGGAAATGGCAAAAAAGGCGCGAAAACATTGATTTGTCTCTCCTGCCGCGCACACACTTCGGAGAGCTTGCAAAGGCCTAAAAAACACAAGCAGCCCGTGAGTTATTATGGGAGAGACTGTTTTCATCAAGTTTGAAGCCATAGTTTTGGCGCGGCAGCCGTTTCTTTCATTTTGGGGCCTATGTGTTTTTCGACCTTGAAATCGCAAAAAAGGCGCGAAAACATGGATTTGTCTCTCCTGCCGCGCACACACTTCGGAGAGCTTGCAAATGCCTAATAACCACAAGCAGCCCCTACTCCAATATGGGAGACACTGTTTTCATCAAGTTTGAAGCCTCAGTTTTGGCTGGACAGCCATTTCTTTATTTTTGGGGCCTGTGTGTTTTTCGACCTGGAAATGGCAAAAAAGGCGCGAAAACATTGATTTGTCTCTCCTGCCGCGCACACACTTCGGAGAGCTTGCAAAGGCCTAATAACCACAAGCAGCCCCTACTCCACTATGGGAGACACTGTTTTCATCAAGTTTGAAGCCTCAGTGTTGGCGCGGCAGCCTTTTCTTTCTCTTTCGGGATTGTGTTTTTCTCCACCTGAAAATGCCAAAGAAGGCATAAAAACATGGATTTGTCTCTCCTGCTGCGCACACACTTCGGAGAGCTTGCAAATGCCTAATAACCACAAGCAGCCCCTACTCCAATATGGGAGACACTGTTTTCATCAAGTTTGAAGCCTCAGTGTTGGCGCGGCAGCCTTTTCTTTCTCTTTCGGGATTGTGTTTTTCTCCACCTGAAAATGCCAAAGAAGGCATAAAAACATGGATTTGTCTCTCCTGCTGCGCACACACTTCGGAGAGCTTGCAAAGGCCTAATAACCACAAGCAGCCCCTACTCCACTATGGGAGACACTGTTTTCATCAAGTTTGAAGCCTCAGTGTTGGCGCGGCAGCCTTTTCTTTCTCTTTCGGGATTGTGTTTTTCTCCACCTGAAAATGCCAAAGAAGGCATAAAAACATGGATTTGTCTCTCCTGCTGCGCACACACTTCGGAGAGCTTGCAAATGCCTAATAACCACAAGCAGCCCCTACTCCAATATGGGAGACACTGTTTTCATCAAGTTTGAAGCCTCAGTGTTGGCGCGGCAGCCTTTTCTTTCTCTTTCGGGATTGTGTTTTTCTCCACCTGAAAATGCCAAAGAAGGCATAAAAACATGGATTTGTCTCTCCTGCTGCGCACACACTTCGGAGAGCTTGCAAAGTCTAATAACCACAAGCAGCCCCTACTCCACTATGGGAGACACTGTTTTCATCAAGTTTGAAGCCTCAGTGTTGGCGCGGCAGCCTTTTCTTTCTCTTTCGGGATTGTGTTTTTCTCCACCTGAAAATGCCAAAGAAGGCATAAAAACATGGATTTGTCTCTCCTGCTGCGCACACACTTCGGAGAGCTTGCAAATGCCTAATAACCACAAGCAGCCCCTACTCCATTATGGGAGACACTGTTTTCATCAAGTTTGAAGCCTCAGTGTTGGCGCGGCAGCCTTTTCTTTCTCTTTCGGGATTGTGTTTTTCTCCACCTGAAAATGCCAAAGAAGGCATAAAAACATGGATTTGTCTCTCCTGCTGCGCACACACTTCGGAGAGCTTGCAAATGCCTAATAACCACAAGCAGCCCCTACTCCAATATGGGAGACACTGTTTTCATCAAGTTTGAAGCCTCAGTTTTGGCTGGACAGCCATTTCTTTATTTTTGGGGCCTGTGTGTTTTTCGACCTGGAAATGGCAAAAAAGGCGCGAAAACATTGATTTGTCTCTCCTGCCGCGCACACACTTCGGAGAGCTTGCAAAGGCCTAATAACCACAAGCAGCCCCTACTCCACTATGGGAGACACTGTTTTCATCAAGTTTGAAGCCTCAGTGTTGGCGCGGCAGCCTTTTCTTTTTCTTTCGGGATTGTGTTTTTCTCCACCTGAAAATGCCAAAGAAGGCATAAAAACATGGATTTGTCTCTCCTGCTGCGCACACACTTCGGAGAGCTTGCAAATGCCTAATAACCACAAGCAGCCCCTACTCCAATATAGGAGACACTGTTTTCATCAAGTTTGAAGCCTCAGTTTTGGCTGGACAGCCATTTCTTTATTTTTGGGGCCTGTGTGTTTTTCGACCTGGAAATGGCAAAAAAGGCGCGAAAACATTGATTTGTCTCTCCTGCCGCGCACACACTTCCGATAGCTTGCGAAGGCCTAAAAAACACAAGCTGCCCTTGAGTTATTGTGGGAGAGAATGTTTTCATCAAGTTTGAAGCCATAGTTTTGGCGCGGCAGCCGTTTCTTTCATTTTGGGGCCTATGTGTTTTTCGACCTTGAAATCGTAAAAAAGGCGCGAAAACATGGATTTGTCTCTCCTGCCGCGCACACACTTCCGATAGCTTGCGAAGGCCTAAAAAACACAAGCGGCCCTTGAGTTATTGTCTGAGAGACTGTTTTAATCAAGTTTGAAGCCTCAGTTTTGGCTGGACAGCCGTTTCTTTATTTTTGGGGCCTTTGTTTTCTTCGACCTGGAAATGGCAAAAAAGGCGCGAAAACATGGATTTGTCTCTCCTGCCGCGCACACACTTCTGATAGCGTGCAAAGGCCTAAAAAACACAAGCAGCCCGTGAGTTATTATGGGAGAGACTGTTTTCATCAAGTTTGAAGCCATAGTTTTGGCGCGGCAGCCGTTTCTTTCATTTTGGGGCCTATGTGTTTTTCGACCTTGAAATCGCAAAAAAGGCGCGAAAACATGGATTTGTCTCTCCTGCCGCGCACACACTTCGGAGAGCTTGCAAATGCCTAATAACCACAAGCAGCCCCTACTCCAATATGGGAGACACTGTTTTCATCAAGTTTGAAGCCTCAGTTTTGGCTGGACAGCCATTTCTTTATTTTTGGGGCCTGTGTGTTTTTCGACCTGGAAATGGCAAAAAAGGCGCGAAAACATTGATTTGTCTCTCCTGCCGCGCACACACTTCGGAGAGCTTGCAAAGGCCTAAAAAACACAAGCAGCCCGTGAGTTATTATGGGAGAGACTGTTTTCATCAAGTTTGAAGCCATAGTTTTGGCGCGGCAGCCGTTTCTTTCATTTTGGGGCCTATGTGTTTTTCGACCTTGAAATCGCAAAAAAGGCGCGAAAACATGGATTTGTCTCTCCTGCCGCGCACACACTTCGGAGAGCTTGCAAATGCCTAATAACCACAAGCAGCCCCTACTCCAATATGGGAGACACTGTTTTCATCAAGTTTGAAGCCTCAGTTTTGGCTGGACAGCCATTTCTTTATTTTTGGGGCCTGTGTGTTTTTCGACCTGGAAATGGCAAAAAAGGCGCGAAAACATTGATTTGTCTCTCCTGCCGCGCACACACTTCGGAGAGCTTGCAAAGGCCTAATAACCACAAGCAGCCCCTACTCCACTATGGGAGACACTGTTTTCATCAAGTTTGAAGCCTCAGTGTTGGCGCGGCAGCCTTTTCTTTCTCTTTCGGGATTGTGTTTTTCTCCACCTGAAAATGCCAAAGAAGGCATAAAAACATGGATTTGTCTCTCCTGCTGCGCACACACTTCGGAGAGCTTGCAAATGCCTAATAACCACAAGCAGCCCCTACTCCAATATGGGAGACACTGTTTTCATCAAGTTTGAAGCCTCAGTGTTGGCGCGGCAGCCTTTTCTTTCTCTTTCGGGATTGTGTTTTTCTCCACCTGAAAATGCCAAAGAAGGCATAAAAACATGGATTTGTCTCTCCTGCTGCGCACACACTTCGGAGAGCTTGCAAAGGCCTAATAACCACAAGCAGCCCCTACTCCACTATGGGAGACACTGTTTTCATCAAGTTTGAAGCCTCAGTGTTGGCGCGGCAGCCTTTTCTTTCTCTTTCGGGATTGTGTTTTTCTCCACCTGAAAATGCCAAAGAAGGCATAAAAACATGGATTTGTCTCTCCTGCTGCGCACACACTTCGGAGAGCTTGCAAATGCCTAATAACCACAAGCAGCCCCTACTCCAATATGGGAGACACTGTTTTCATCAAGTTTGAAGCCTCAGTGTTGGCGCGGCAGCCTTTTCTTTCTCTTTCGGGATTGTGTTTTTCTCCACCTGAAAATGCCAAAGAAGGCATAAAAACATGGATTTGTCTTTCCTGCTGCGCACACACTTCGGAGAGCTTGCAAAGGCCTAATAACCACAAGCAGCCCCTACTCCACTATGGGAGACACTGTTTTCATCAAGTTTGAAGCCTCAGTGTTGGCGCGGCAGCCTTTTCTTTCTCTTTCGGGATTGTGTTTTTCTCCACCTGAAAATGCCAAAGAAGGCATAAAAACATGGATTTGTCTCTCCTGCTGCGCACACACTTCGGAGAGCTTGCAAATGCCTAATAACCACAAGCAGCCCCTACTCCAATATGGGAGACACTGTTTTCATCAAGTTTGAAGCCTCAGTGTTGGCGCGGCAGCCTTTTCTTTCTCTTTCGGGATTGTGTTTTTCTCCACCTGAAAATGCCAAAGAAGGCATAAAAACATGGATTTGTCTCTCCTGCTGCGCACACACTTCGGAGAGCTTGCAAAGGCCTAATAACCACAAGCAGCCCCTACTCCACTATGGGAGACACTGTTTTCATCAAGTTTGAAGCCTCAGTGTTGGCGCGGCAGCCTTTTCTTTCTCTTTCGGGATTGTGTTTTTCTCCACCTGAAAATGCCAAAGAAGGCATAAAAACATGGATTTGTCTCTCCTGCTGCGCACACACTTCGGAGAGCTTGCAAATGCCTAATAACCACAAGCAGCCCCTACTCCATTATGGGAGACACTGTTTTCATCAAGTTTGAAGCCTCAGTGTTGGCGCGGCAGCCTTTTCTTTCTCTTTCGGGATTGTGTTTTTCTCCACCTGAAAATGCCAAAGAAGGAATAAAAACATGGATTTGTCTCTCCTGCTGCGCACACACTTCGGAGAGCTTGCAAATGCCTAATAACCACAAGCAGCCCCTACTCCAATATGGGAGACACTGTTTTCATCAAGTTTGAAGCCTCAGTTTTGGCTGGACAGCCATTTCTTTATTTTTGGGGCCTGTGTGTTTTTCGACCTGGAAATGGCAAAAAAGGCGCGAAAACATTGATTTGTCTCTCCTGCCGCGCACACACTTCGGAGAGCTTGCAAAGGCCTAATAACCACAAGCAGCCCCTACTCCACTATGGGAGACACTGTTTTCATCAAGTTTGAAGCCTCAGTGTTGGCGCGGCAGCCTTTTCTTTTTCTTTCGGGATTGTGTTTTTCTCCACCTGAAAATGCCAAAGAAGGCATAAAAACATGGATTTGTCTCTCCTGCTGCGCACACATTTCGGAGAGCTTGCAAATGCCTAATAACCACAAGCAGCCCCTACTCCAATATAGGAGACACTGTTTTCATCAAGTTTGAAGCCTCAGTTTTGGCTGGACAGCCATTTCTTTATTTTTGGGGCCTGTGTGTTTTTCGACCTGGAAATGGCAAAAAAGGCGCGAAAACATTGATTTGTCTCTCCTGCCGCGCACACACTTCCGATAGCTTGCGAAGGCCTAAAAAACACAAGCTGCCCTTGAGTTATTGTGGGAGAGAATGTTTTCATCAAGTTTGAAGCCATAGTTTTGGCGCGGCAGCCGTTTCTTTCATTTTGGGGCCTATGTGTTTTTCGACCTTGAAATCGTAAAAAAGGCGCGAAAACATGGATTTGTCTCTCCTGCCGCGCACACACTTCCGATAGCTTGCGAAGGCCTAAAAAACACAAGCGGCCCTTGAGTTATTGTCTGAGAGACTGTTTTAATCAAGTTTGAAGCCTCAGTTTTGGCTGGACAGCCGTTTCTTTATTTTTGGGGCCTTTGTTTTCTTCGACCTGGAAATGGCAAAAAAGGCGCGAAAACATGGATTTGTCTCTCCTGCCGCGCACACACTTCTGATAGCGTGCAAAGGCCTAAAAAACACAAGCAGCCCGTGAGTTATTATGGGAGAGACTGTTTTCATCAAGTTTGAAGCCATAGTTTTGGCGCGGCAGCCGTTTCTTTCATTTTGGGGCCTATGTGTTTTTCGACCTTGAAATCGCAAAAAAGGCGCGAAAACATGGATTTGTCTCTCCTGCCGCGCACACACTTCGGAGAGCTTGCAAATGCCTAATAACCACAAGCAGCCCCTACTCCAATATGGGAGACACTGTTTTCATCAAGTTTGAAGCCTCAGTTTTGGCTGGACAGCCATTTCTTTATTTTTGGGGCCTGTGTGTTTTTCGACCTGGAAATGGCAAAAAAGGCGCGAAAACATTGATTTGTCTCTCCTGCCGCGCACACACTTCGGAGAGCTTGCAAAGGCCTAAAAAACACAAGCAGCCCGTGAGTTATTATGGGAGAGACTGTTTTCATCAAGTTTGAAGCCATAGTTTTGGCGCGGCAGCCGTTTCTTTCATTTTGGGGCCTATGTGTTTTTCGACCTTGAAATCGCAAAAAAGGCGCGAAAACATGGATTTGTCTCTCCTGCCGCGCACACACTTCGGAGAGCTTGCAAATGCCTAATAACCACAAGCAGCCCCTACTCCAATATGGGAGACACTGTTTTCATCAAGTTTGAAGCCTCAGTTTTGGCTGGACAGCCATTTCTTTATTTTTGGGGCCTGTGTGTTTTTCGACCTGGAAATGGCAAAAAAGGCGCGAAAACATTGATTTGTCTCTCCTGCCGCGCACACACTTCGGAGAGCTTGCAAAGGCCTAATAACCACAAGCAGCCCCTACTCCACTATGGGAGACACTGTTTTCATCAAGTTTGAAGCCTCAGTGTTGGCGCGGCAGCCTTTTCTTTCTCTTTCGGGATTGTGTTTTTCTCCACCTGAAAATGCCAAAGAAGGCATAAAAACATGGATTTGTCTCTCCTGCTGCGCACACACTTCGGAGAGCTTGCAAATGCCTAATAACCACAAGCAGCCCCTACTCCAATATGGGAGACACTGTTTTCATCAAGTTTGAAGCCTCAGTGTTGGCGCGGCAGCCTTTTCTTTCTCTTTCGGGATTGTGTTTTTCTCCACCTGAAAATGCCAAAGAAGGCATAAAAACATGGATTTGTCTCTCCTGCTGCGCACACACTTCGGAGAGCTTGCAAAGGCCTAATAACCACAAGCAGCCCCTACTCCACTATGGGAGACACTGTTTTCATCAAGTTTGAAGCCTCAGTGTTGGCGCGGCAGCCTTTTCTTTCTCTTTCGGGATTGTGTTTTTCTCCACCTGAAAATGCCAAAGAAGGCATAAAAACATGGATTTGTCTCTCCTGCTGCGCACACACTTCGGAGAGCTTGCAAATGCCTAATAACCACAAGCAGCCCCTACTCCAATATGGGAGACACTGTTTTCATCAAGTTTGAAGCCTCAGTGTTGGCGCGGCAGCCTTTTCTTTCTCTTTCGGGATTGTGTTTTTCTCCACCTGAAAATGCCAAAGAAGGCATAAAAACATGGATTTGTCTCTCCTGCTGCGCACACACTTCGGAGAGCTTGCAAAGTCTAATAACCACAAGCAGCCCCTACTCCACTATGGGAGACACTGTTTTCATCAAGTTTGAAGCCTCAGTGTTGGCGCGGCAGCCTTTTCTTTCTCTTTCGGGATTGTGTTTTTCTCCACCTGAAAATGCCAAAGAAGGCATAAAAACATGGATTTGTCTCTCCTGCTGCGCACACACTTCGGAGAGCTTGCAAATGCCTAATAACCACAAGCAGCCCCTACTCCATTATGGGAGACACTGTTTTCATCAAGTTTGAAGCCTCAGTGTTGGCGCGGCAGCCTTTTCTTTCTCTTTCGGGATTGTGTTTTTCTCCACCTGAAAATGCCAAAGAAGGCATAAAAACATGGATTTGTCTCTCCTGCTGCGCACACACTTCGGAGAGCTTGCAAATGCCTAATAACCACAAGCAGCCCCTACTCCAATATGGGAGACACTGTTTTCATCAAGTTTGAAGCCTCAGTTTTGGCTGGACAGCCATTTCTTTATTTTTGGGGCCTGTGTGTTTTTCGACCTGGAAATGGCAAAAAAGGCGCGAAAACATTGATTTGTCTCTCCTGCCGCGCACACACTTCGGAGAGCTTGCAAAGGCCTAATAACCACAAGCAGCCCCTACTCCACTATGGGAGACACTGTTTTCATCAAGTTTGAAGCCTCAGTGTTGGCGCGGCAGCCTTTTCTTTTTCTTTCGGGATTGTGTTTTTCTCCACCTGAAAATGCCAAAGAAGGCATAAAAACATGGATTTGTCTCTCCTGCTGCGCACACACTTCGGAGAGCTTGCAAATGCCTAATAACCACAAGCAGCCCCTACTCCAATATAGGAGACACTGTTTTCATCAAGTTTGAAGCCTCAGTTTTGGCTGGACAGCCATTTCTTTATTTTTGGGGCCTGTGTGTTTTTCGACCTGGAAATGGCAAAAAAGGCGCGAAAACATTGATTTGTCTCTCCTGCCGCGCACACACTTCCGATAGCTTGCGAAGGCCTAAAAAACACAAGCTGCCCTTGAGTTATTGTGGGAGAGAATGTTTTCATCAAGTTTGAAGCCATAGTTTTGGCGCGGCAGCCGTTTCTTTCATTTTGGGGCCTATGTGTTTTTCGACCTTGAAATCGTAAAAAAGGCGCGAAAACATGGATTTGTCTCTCCTGCCGCGCACACACTTCCGATAGCTTGCGAAGGCCTAAAAAACACAAGCGGCCCTTGAGTTATTGTCTGAGAGACTGTTTTAATCAAGTTTGAAGCCTCAGTTTTGGCTGGACAGCCGTTTCTTTATTTTTGGGGCCTTTGTTTTCTTCGACCTGGAAATGGCAAAAAAGGCGCGAAAACATGGATTTGTCTCTCCTGCCGCGCACACACTTCTGATAGCGTGCAAAGGCCTAAAAAACACAAGCAGCCCGTGAGTTATTATGGGAGAGACTGTTTTCATCAAGTTTGAAGCCATAGTTTTGGCGCGGCAGCCGTTTCTTTCATTTTGGGGCCTATGTGTTTTTCGACCTTGAAATCGCAAAAAAGGCGCGAAAACATGGATTTGTCTCTCCTGCCGCGCACACACTTCGGAGAGCTTGCAAATGCCTAATAACCACAAGCAGCCCCTACTCCAATATGGGAGACACTGTTTTCATCAAGTTTGAAGCCTCAGTTTTGGCTGGACAGCCATTTCTTTATTTTTGGGGCCTGTGTGTTTTTCGACCTGGAAATGGCAAAAAAGGCGCGAAAACATTGATTTGTCTCTCCTGCCGCGCACACACTTCGGAGAGCTTGCAAAGGCCTAAAAAACACAAGCAGCCCGTGAGTTATTATGGGAGAGACTGTTTTCATCAAGTTTGAAGCCATAGTTTTGGCGCGGCAGCCGTTTCTTTCATTTTGGGGCCTATGTGTTTTTCGACCTTGAAATCGCAAAAAAGGCGCGAAAACATGGATTTGTCTCTCCTGCCGCGCACACACTTCGGAGAGCTTGCAAATGCCTAATAACCACAAGCAGCCCCTACTCCAATATGGGAGACACTGTTTTCATCAAGTTTGAAGCCTCAGTTTTGGCTGGACAGCCATTTCTTTATTTTTGGGGCCTGTGTGTTTTTCGACCTGGAAATGGCAAAAAAGGCGCGAAAACATTGATTTGTCTCTCCTGCCGCGCACACACTTCGGAGAGCTTGCAAAGGCCTAATAACCACAAGCAGCCCCTACTCCACTATGGGAGACACTGTTTTCATCAAGTTTGAAGCCTCAGTGTTGGCGCGGCAGCCTTTTCTTTCTCTTTCGGGATTGTGTTTTTCTCCACCTGAAAATGCCAAAGAAGGCATAAAAACATGGATTTGTCTCTCCTGCTGCGCACACACTTCGGAGAGCTTGCAAATGCCTAATAACCACAAGCAGCCCCTACTCCAATATGGGAGACACTGTTTTCATCAAGTTTGAAGCCTCAGTGTTGGCGCGGCAGCCTTTTCTTTCTCTTTCGGGATTGTGTTTTTCTCCACCTGAAAATGCCAAAGAAGGCATAAAAACATGGATTTGTCTCTCCTGCTGCGCACACACTTCGGAGAGCTTGCAAAGGCCTAATAACCACAAGCAGCCCCTACTCCACTATGGGAGACACTGTTTTCATCAAGTTTGAAGCCTCAGTGTTGGCGCGGCAGCCTTTTCTTTCTCTTTCGGGATTGTGTTTTTCTCCACCTGAAAATGCCAAAGAAGGCATAAAAACATGGATTTGTCTCTCCTGCTGCGCACACACTTCGGAGAGCTTGCAAATGCCTAATAACCACAAGCAGCCCCTACTCCAATATGGGAGACACTGTTTTCATCAAGTTTGAAGCCTCAGTGTTGGCGCGGCAGCCTTTTCTTTCTCTTTCGGGATTGTGTTTTTCTCCACCTGAAAATGCCAAAGAAGGCATAAAAACATGGATTTGTCTCTCCTGCTGCGCACACACTTCGGAGAGCTTGCAAAGGCCTAATAACCACAAGCAGCCCCTACTCCACTATGGGAGACACTGTTTTCATCAAGTTTGAAGCCTCAGTGTTGGCGCGGCAGCCTTTTCTTTCTCTTTCGGGATTGTGTTTTTCTCCACCTGAAAATGCCAAAGAAGGCATAAAAACATGGATTTGTCTCTCCTGCTGCGCACACACTTCGGAGAGCTTGCAAATGCCTAATAACCACAAGCAGCCCCTACTCCATTATGGGAGACACTGTTTTCATCAAGTTTGAAGCCTCAGTGTTGGCGCGGCAGCCTTTTCTTTCTCTTTCGGGATTGTGTTTTTCTCCACCTGAAAATGCCAAAGAAGGCATAAAAACATGGATTTGTCTCTCCTGCTGCGCACACACTTCGGAGAGCTTGCAAATGCCTAATAACCACAAGCAGCCCCTACTCCAATATGGGAGACACTGTTTTCATCAAGTTTGAAGCCTCAGTTTTGGCTGGACAGCCATTTCTTTATTTTTGGGGCCTGTGTGTTTTTCGACCTGGAAATGGCAAAAAAGGCGCGAAAACATTGATTTGTCTCTCCTGCCGCGCACACACTTCGGAGAGCTTGCAAAGGCCTAATAACCACAAGCAGCCCCTACTCCACTATGGGAGACACTGTTTTCATCAAGTTTGAAGCCTCAGTGTTGGCGCGGCAGCCTTTTCTTTTTCTTTCGGGATTGTGTTTTTCTCCACCTGAAAATGCCAAAGAAGGCATAAAAACATGGATTTGTCTCTCCTGCTGCGCACACACTTCGGAGAGCTTGCAAATGCCTAATAACCACAAGCAGCCCCTACTCCAATATAGGAGACACTGTTTTCATCAAGTTTGAAGCCTCAGTTTTGGCTGGACAGCCATTTCTTTATTTTTGGGGCCTGTGTGTTTTTCGACCTGGAAATGGCAAAAAAGGCGCGAAAACATTGATTTGTCTCTCCTGCCGCGCACACACTTCCGATAGCTTGCGAAGGCCTAAAAAACACAAGCTGCCCTTGAGTTATTGTGGGAGAGAATGTTTTCATCAAGTTTGAAGCCATAGTTTTGGCGCGGCAGCCGTTTCTTTCATTTTGGGGCCTATGTGTTTTTCGACCTTGAAATCGTAAAAAAGGCGCGAAAACATGGATTTGTCTCTCCTGCCGCGCACACACTTCCGATAGCTTGCGAAGGCCTAAAAAACACAAGCGGCCCTTGAGTTATTGTCTGAGAGACTGTTTTAATCAAGTTTGAAGCCTCAGTTTTCGCTGGACAGCCGTTTCTTTATTTTTGGGGCCTTTGTTTTCTTCGACCTGGAAATGGCAAAAAAGGCGCGAAAACATGGATTTGTCTCTCCTGCCGCGCACACACTTCTGATAGCGTGCAAAGGCCTAAAAAACACAAGCAGCCCGTGAGTTATTATGGGAGAGACTGTTTTCATCAAGTTTGAAGCCATAGTTTTGGCGCGGCAGCCGTTTCTTTCATTTTGGGGCCTATGTGTTTTTCGACCTTGAAATCGCAAAAAAGGCGCGAAAACATGGATTTGTCTCTCCTGCCGCGCACACACTTCGGAGAGCTTGCAAATGCCTAATAACCACAAGCAGCCCCTACTCCAATATGGGAGACACTGTTTTCATCAAGTTTGAAGCCTCAGTTTTGGCTGGACAGCCATTTCTTTATTTTTGGGGCCTGTGTGTTTTTCGACCTGGAAATGGCAAAAAAGGCGCGAAAACATTGATTTGTCTCTCCTGCCGCGCACACACTTCGGAGAGCTTGCAAAGGCCTAATAACCACAAGCAGCCCCTACTCCACTATGGGAGACACTGTTTTCATCAAGTTTGAAGCCTCAGTGTTGGCGCGGCAGCCTTTTCTTTTTCTTTCGGGATTGTGTTTTTCTCCACCTGAAAATGCCAAAGAAGGCATAAAAACATGGATTTGTCTCTCCTGCTGCGCACACACTTCGGAGAGCTTGCAAATGCCTAATAACCACAAGCAGCCCCTACTCCAATATAGGAGACACTGTTTTCATCAAGTTTGAAGCCTCAGTTTTGGCTGGACAGCCATTTCTTTATTTTTGGGGCCTGTGTGTTTTTCGACCTGGAAATGGCAAAAAAGGCGCGAAAACATTGATTTGTCTCTCCTGCCGCGCACACACTTCCGATAGCTTGCGAAGGCCTAAAAAACACAAGCTGCCCTTGAGTTATTGTGGGAGAGAATGTTTTCATCAAGTTTGAAGCCATAGTTTTGGCGCGGCAGCCGTTTCTTTCATTTTGGGGCCTATGTGTTTTTCGACCTTGAAATCGTAAAAAAGGCGCGAAAACATGGATTTGTCTCTCCTGCCGCGCACACACTTCCGATAGCTTGCGAAGGCCTAAAAAACACAAGCGGCCCTTGAGTTATTGTCTGAGAGACTGTTTTAATCAAGTTTGAAGCCTCAGTTTTCGCTGGACAGCCGTTTCTTTATTTTTGGGGCCTTTGTTTTCTTCGACCTGGAAATGGCAAAAAAGGCGCGAAAACATGGATTTGTCTCTCCTGCCGCGCACACACTTCTGATAGCGTGCAAAGGCCTAAAAAACACAAGCAGCCCGTGAGTTATTATGGGAGAGACTGTTTTCATCAAGTTTGAAGCCATAGTTTTGGCGCGGCAGCCGTTTCTTTCATTTTGGGGCCTATGTGTTTTTCGACCTTGAAATCGCAAAAAAGGCGCGAAAACATGGATTTGTCTCTCCTGCCGCGCACACACTTCGGAGAGCTTGCAAATGCCTAATAACCACAAGCAGCCCCTACTCCAATATGGGAGACACTGTTTTCATCAAGTTTGAAGCCTCAGTTTTGGCTGGACAGCCATTTCTTTATTTTTGGGGCCTGTGTGTTTTTCGACCTGGAAATGTCAAAAAAGGCGCGAAAACATTGATTTGTCTCTCCTGCCGCGCACACACTTCGGAGAGCTTGCAAAGGCCTAAAAAACACAAGCAGCCCGTGAGTTATTATGGGAGAGACTGTTTTCATCAAGTTTGAAGCCATAGTTTTGGCGCGGCAGCCGTTTCTTTCATTTTGGGGCCTATGTGTTTTTCGACCTTGAAATCGCAAAAAAGGCGCGAAAACATGGATTTGTCTCTCCTGCCGCGCACACACTTCGGAGAGCTTGCAAATGCCTAATAACCACAAGCAGCCCCTACTCCAATATGGGAGACACTGTTTTCATCAAGTTTGAAGCCTCAGTTTTGGCTGGACAGCCATTTCTTTATTTTTGGGGCCTGTGTGTTTTTCGACCTGGAAATGGCAAAAAAGGCGCGAAAACATTGATTTGTCTCTCCTGCCGCGCACACACTTCGGAGAGCTTGCAAAGGCCTAATAACCACAAGCAGCCCCTACTCCACTATGGGAGACACTGTTTTCATCAAGTTTGAAGCCTCAGTGTTGGCGCGGCAGCCTTTTCTTTCTCTTTCGGGATTGTGTTTTTCTCCACCTGAAAATGCCAAAGAAGGCATAAAAACATGGATTTGTCTCTCCTGCTGCGCACACACTTCGGAGAGCTTGCAAATGCCTAATAACCACAAGCAGCCCCTACTCCAATATGGGAGACACTGTTTTCATCAAGTTTGAAGCCTCAGTGTTGGCGCGGCAGCCTTTTCTTTCTCTTTCGGGATTGTGTTTTTCTCCACCTGAAAATGCAAAGAAGGCATAAAAACATGGATTTGTCTCTCCTGCTGCGCAGCACACTTCGGAGAGCTTGCAAAGGCCTAATAACCACAAGCAGCCCCTACTCCACTATGGGAGACACTGTTTTCATCAAGTTTGAAGCCTCAGTGTTGGCGCGGCAGCCTTTTCTTTCTCTTTCGGGATTGTGTTTTTCTCCACCTGAAAATGCCAAAGAAGGCATAAAAACATGGATTTGTCTCTCCTGCTGCGCACACACTTCGGAGAGCTTGCAAATGCCTAATAACCACAAGCAGTCCCCTACTCCAATATGGGAGACACTGTTTTCATCAAGTTTGAAGCCTCAGTGTTGGCGCGGCAGCCTTTTCTTTCTCTTTCGGGATTGTGTTTTTCTCCACCTGAAAATGCCAAAGAAGGCATAAAAACATGGATTTGTCTCTCCTGCTGCGCACACACTTCGGAGAGCTTGCAAAGGCCTAATAACCACAAGCAGCCCCTACTCCACTATGGGAGACACTGTTTTCATCAAGTTTGAAGCCTCAGTGTTGGCGCGGCAGCCTTTTCTTTCTCTTTCGGGATTGTGTTTTCTCCACCTGAAAATGCCAAAGAAGGCATAAAAACATGGATTTGTCTCTCCTGCTGCGCACACACTTCGGAGAGCTTGCAAATGCCTAATAACCACAAGCAGCCCCTACTCCATTATGGGAGACACTGTTTCATCAAGTTTGAAGCCTCAGTGTTGGCGCGGCAGCCTTTTCTTTCTCTTTCGGGATTGTGTTTTTCTCACACCTGAAAATGCCAAAGAAGGCATAAAAACATGGATTTGTCTCTCCTGCTGCGCACACACTTCGGAGAGCTTGCAAATGCCTAATAACCACAAGCAGCCCCTACTCCAATATGGGAGACACTGTTTTCATCAAGTTTGAAGCCTCAGTTTTGGCTGGACAGCCATTTCTTTATTTTTGGGGCCTGTGTGTTTTTCGACCTGGAAATGGCAAAAAAGGCGCGAAAACATTGATTTGTCTCTCCTGCCGCGCACACACTTCGGAGAGCTTGCAAAGGCCTAATAACCACAAGCAGCCCCTACTCCACTATGGGAGACACTGTTTTCATCAAGGTTTGAGTCTCAGTGTTGGCGCGGCAGCCTTTTCTTTTTCTTTCGGGATTGTGTTTTTCTCCACCTGAAAATGCCAAAGAAGGCATAAAAACATGGATTTGTCTCTCCTGCTGCGCACACACTTCGGAGAGCTTGCAAATGCCTAATAACCACAAGCAGCCCCTACTCCAATATAGGAGACACTGTTTTCATCAAGTTTGAAGCCTCAGTTTTGGCTGGACAGCCATTTCTTTATTTTTGGGGCCTGTGTGTTTTTCGACCTGGAAATGGCAAAAAAGGCGCGAAAACATTGATTTGTCTCTCCTGCCGCGCACCACACTTCCGATAGCTTGCGAAGGCCTAAAAAACACAAGCTGCCCTTGAGTTATTGTGGGAGAGAATGTTTTCATCAAGTTTGAAGCCATAGTTTTGGCGCGGCAGCCGTTTCTTTCATTTTGGGGCCTATGTGTTTTTCGACCTTGAAATCGTAAAAAAGGCGCGAAAACATGGATTTGTCTCTCCTGCCGCGCACACACTTCCGATAGCTTGCGAAGCCTAAAAAACACACAAGCGGCCCTTGAGTTATTGTCTGAGAGACTGTTTTAATCAAGTTTGAAGCCTCAGTTTTGGCTGGACAGCCGTTTCTTTATTTTTGGGGCCTTTGTTTTCTTCGACCTGGAAATGCAAAAAAGGCGCGAAACATGGATTTGTCTCTCCTGCCGCGCACACACTTCTGATAGCGTGCAAAGGCCTAAAAAACACAAGCAGCCCGTGAGTAATATGGAGAGACTGTTTTCATCAAGTTTGAAGCCATAGTTTTGGCGCGGCAGCCGTTTCTTTCATTTGGGGCCTATGTGTTTTTCGACCTTGAAATCGCAAAAAAGGCGCGAAAACATGGATTTGTCTCTCCTGCCGCGCACACACTTCGAGAGCTTGCAAATGCCTAATAACCACAAGCAGCCCCTACTCAATATGGGAGACACTGTTTTCATCAAGTTTGAAGCTCAGTTTTGGCTGACAGCCATTTCTTTATTTTTGGGGCCTGTGTGTTTTTTCGACCTGGAAATGGCAAAAAAAGGCGCGAAAACATTGATTTGTCTCTCCTGCCGCGCACACACTTCGGAGAGCTTGCAAAGGCCTAAAAAACACAAGCAGCCCGTGAGTTATTATGGGAGAGACTGTTTCATCAAAGTTTGAAGCCATAGTTTTGGCGCGGCAGCCGTTTCTTTCATTTTGGGCCTATGTGTTTTTCGACCTTGAAATCGCAAAAAAGGCGCGAAAACATGGATTTGTCTCTCCTGCCGCGCACACACTTCGGAGAGCTTGCAAATGCCTAATAACCACAAGCAGCCCCTACTCCAATATGGGAGACACTGTTTTTCATCAAGTTTGAAGCCCTCAGTTTTGCTGGACAGCCATTTCTTTATTTTTGGGGCCTGTGTGTTTTCGACCTGGAAATGGCAAAAAAGGCGCGAAACATTGATTTGTCTCTCCTGCCGCGCACACACTTCGGAGAGCTTGCAAAGGCCTAATAACCACAAGCAGCCCCTACTCCACTATGGGAGACACTGTTTCATCAGTTTGAGCCTCAGTGTTGGCGCGGCAGCCTTTGCTTTCTCTTTCGGGATTGTGTTTTTCTCCACCTGAAATGCCAAAGAAGGCATAAAAACATGGATTTGTCTCTCCTGCTGCGCACATATCACTTCGGAGAGCTTGCAAAGGCCTAATAACCACAAGCAGCCTACTCCACTATGGGAGACACTGTTTTCATCAAGTTGAAGCCTCAGTGTTGGCGCGGCAGCCTTTTCTTTCTCTTTCGGATTGTTTTTTCTCCACCTGAAAATGCCAAAGAAGGCATAAAAACATGGATTTGTCTCTCCTGCTGCGCACACACTTCGGAGAGCTTGGCAAATGCCTAAAACCACAAGCAGCCCCTACTCCAATATGGGAGACACTGTTTTCATCAAGTTTGAAGCCTCAGTGTTGGCGCGGCAGCCTTTTCTTTCTCTTTCGGGATTGTGTTTTTCTCCACCTGAAAATGCCAAAGAAGGCATAAAACATGGATTTGTCTCTCCTGCTGCGCACACACTTCGGAGAGCTTGCAAAGGCCTAATAACCACAAGCAGCCCCTACTCCACTATGGGAGACACTGTTTTCATCAAGTTTGAAGCCTCAGTGTTGGCGCGGCAGCCTTTTCTTTCTCTTTCGGGATTGTGTTTTTCTCCACCTGAAATGCCAAAGAAGGCATAAAAACATGGATTTGTCTCTCCTGCTGCGCACACACTTCGGAGAGCTTGCAAATGCCTAATAACCACAAGCAGCCCCTACTCCCAATATGGGAGACACTGTTTCATCAAGTTTGAAGCCTCAGTGTTGGCGCGGCAGCCTTTTCTTTCTCTTTCGGGATTGTGTTTTTCTCCACCTGAAAATGCCAAAGAAGGCATAAAAACATGGATTTGTCTCTCCTGCTGCGCACACACTTCGGAGAGCTTGCAAAGGCCTAATAACCACAAGCAGCCCCTACTCCACTATGGGAGACACTGTTTCATCAAGTTTGAAGCCTCAGTGTTGGCGCGGCAGCCTTTTCTTTCTCTTTCGGGATTGTGTTTTTCTCCACCTGAAAATGCCAAAGAAGGCATAAAAACATGATTTGTCTCTCCTGCTGCGCACACACTTCGGAGAGCTTGCAATTGCCTAATAACCACAAGCAGCCCTACTCCATTATGGGAGACACTGTTTTCATCAAGTTTGAAGCCTCAGTGTTGGCGCGGCAGCCTTTTCTTTCTCTTTCGGGATTGTGTTTTTCTCCACCTGAAAATGCCAAGAAGGCATAAAAACATGATTTGTCTCTCTGCTGCGCACACACTTCGGAGAGCTTGC
>NW_028153194.1:5000-12500 GCF_951799395.1 Argentina silus
ACACGTTAACTGTCATATAAACACAACACAGGCGGGTTTCTTTTTTTCACCCGGGGGGGAAATAATAGGTTTGGTATGTTAAGTGGAGGTTATACACACAGCAGATGATGTGAAATCCTAGCGGTAATGTTTCCCTCCTGTCTGCTGGCCCTAATAGACGACCCACAACACAATAACCTTGAACGCTACTTCTTCTTCTTCTGCTACTGCTGCTGTTGTTGCTGGCTCGGTATTGTTCGCAGATAAGCACGAGGGGAACGTTTCCCAGCCTCGACTGCAGAGCTAATGATGAAATGACAGCTTAAAAGAAATGGGGCAGGGAGGGGAGGAGGGGGAGAGAGAGAGTGAGGGATCAGGAGAGGGAGGAGAGGAGGGGGAGAGAGACAGTGAGGGATCAGGAGAGGGAGGAGAGGAGAGGGAGAGAGACAGTGAGGGAATGGGAGAGGGAGGGGAGGAGGGGGAGAGAGAGAGTGAGGGATCAGGAGAGGGAGGAGAGGGGAGGGAGAGAGACAGTGAGGGATCAGGAGAGGGAGGAGAGGAGAGGGAGAGAGACAGTGAGGGAATGGGAGAGGGAGGGGAGGAGGGCGAGAGAGAGAGAGAGCATAAGAGGGAGGAGGTGAAGAGAGAGAGAGAGAGAGAGAGAGAGAGGGAGGTAGAGAGGTAGAGAGAGAGAGAATAGGACCATTCTGGTTAATCAATTCCTGCTTTCTCAACATTTGGAGGGAAACAGGGAGTTGCTACAGATTTGAACAGATGCTGCGAGTTAAACCTTCCTCTCCCACTTATTGAAACAAGAGATGGGCAAAATGCAGACAGGGATAACATTGTGAGGTTGTAATAATCAAAGAAAGCCTCCTCCTCCACCTCACCCCCCTCCCCTCCCCTCCCTCCAACAGTCATGCCCCATAGGATAACCCCAGGATACTGTAACGATTGTTTGAAAATGCCGGTGGCGGTGTGCTCACTTAAAAACCTGAAGCACAAGTCAATCAGCTTAATTGAATTTAAAAAAGAAAAAAAAAGAAAAAAAAAAAGTGGCTTATTATTCTGTTTTCTAGGAGTGGGTGTTGATGTCAGTGTCAATGTGAGTGACTGGAAATGGGTCCAGTGGGTGCTAGGGGTGAGGAAGGCCGCTGTGTATGGAGATGGGGAGGGGAAGGGTGCTACACGAAATACAAGTCCACAGCCAACAGCACCCAGCCCAGGAAGGATCTCTCTGATTAGCATGGTTATTCATTCATGAGCAGGAGCCTGGCGGAGCACGCCGTTCGTCTGAGACACATTCAACACATAAGCAACGATAGGAGAGAGGAGATAAAATAAAAATAAAAGTACTAATCTCCTCCCAAACAGCTGAATAACGATGTCCTTTCTGCTGCGGCCTGGTCCGTTGTGTGTCACAGGACGTCAGGGCTAACCACAGCCTTCTCTTTCGTCCTCGTAAACCTTATTCAAAGCGTCGAACCCGGTGATATTCATCAGCTGGCGACAGGACAGCCTCTTTCTCCTTACCCCGTCAACCGTTCCTTCAGAACTCAAACACGGGCCTTCAGTGCGACCCGTATCAAGTCCTCTTGTTTCCAACCGTCCAGGCCAAGAACCAAACCCGAGCTCCTCCCTTCCATCCTGGCCGAGTCCTATTGTTCGCTTGAAAGGTACCGGTTGGCTTTTTGGGGGATTTGGTTATAACCGGTTCACAGACTTATCAATAAACGTGGAGTTAACTGTCTAGTGCGTCATTTATAAACACTTAACACAAAGGATACATTCATGTCAAGTGTCCCCCCTCCCCACACTCCCACCCACCGCCCCCCCTGGATAGCATGTTCACACGCAGCCTCAGCCGGTGATGTCAGCAAAGATCATAAAGTTGTTCTTTTCCAGGTCCTTATTCAGCAGGATCTGTTGTTTTATGTTTTTGTTACGCCGGCCAATGGCCGCCTCTCTCTTCTGTGGGTCCCACAAGTTCAATCTAAACAAGTCATTCCAAACACCTCCGCGGACCTCCTGTTTTGTCTGCCCGGCTAGACTCAAATAAACAATAGATAATAGATGTGTTCTGCAGAGGCAGAGGCCCGGGGCCTGTGTTTGTGCTGTGGCGCAGTGTTTACAGGACTGGACGCTCATCAGTCCGTCATAGGAAGTAATCTGGCAAACAAACCAGAAGCCCGGCCCAGCCCAGCCCAGTCCAGTCCAGCCCAGCCCAGCCCAGCTCAGCCCAGCCCAGCCCAGCCCAGCCCAGCCCAGCCCAGCCCAACTCAGCCCAGCCCAGCCCAGCCCAGCCCAGCTCAGCCCAGCCCAGCCCAGCCCAACCCAGCCCAACTCAGCCCAGCCCAGCCCAGCCCAGCCCAGCCCAGCCCAGCCCAGCCCAGCCCAGCCTAGCCCAGCCCAGCCTAGCTCCCCAAGACTAACCACATAGTCTTATTCAGAGGACATTGATGGTGGCTCACACTACTCATTTCCTGTATATTCCCTTTGTATATTTCACCAAAGAACATTGTCTGCTTTTTTTTACGACCTTGTGGTGCTTTTACCACCATTGTAATAGACCGGGGAATTCCGATTCCACCCAAGCTTTTATAGAGCAACCTAGACTCCTCACTGCAGACTGGGAGTCTGTCTACAGTGTATCAGATCACCATCCCCTTGTTATATGAGCTGTACATCAGAGCAGAGAACGCCAAGCCTGCTGTTCCAGCATATGAGCATCGGTCTGCCCTCAGGGTGTGTGTGCGTGTCAGAGTAGGCTGACTCTCTCTGGCATAAGTCCACCAAGGGCCAACATCCACCCCCATCCATCCATCCATCCATCCATCCATCCATCCATCCATCCATCCATCCATCCATCCAGCCCCCTGGAGGATCTGTACCAGACCAGACCAGTTTCAGCCTTCTGGGCCGTGTCACGCCTGTTTAGAAGCCATGTGTGTGTACTGTACCGTGGTCTTTACGCTGACTTTGGACTCAGTCCGGTCCTGTCTGGGTCTGGGTCTGGGTCTGGGTCTGGGGCAGCAGTGTTCTGTGGTGCTGCCTGTCTGCCTGCCTGCCTGCCTGCCTGACTGCCTGCCTGACTGCCTGCCTGTCTGCCTGCCTGTCTGTCTGCCTGTCTGCCTGCCTGCCTGCCTGCCTGCCTGCCTGTCTGCCTGCCTGTCTGCCTGCCCAGCTTGGCTCCTTAATGAGGACGGAGGAGCCGACAGAAGCAGATGGGAGTGCCTGTGGGATTGTGGGAAGGAAGAGTCAGGAAGCGCTAGGATGGCGGTTGGTGGGTCGGTCGGTGGGTCGGTTGGTTGGTTGGTTGGTGAAGGAGTGAGCGGTGATGAGGGCCATGTGGCAGCGTGCCCGCCTGCCCGCCCGCCCGCCCGCCTGCTCTGCCCTCTGGTCATCTCTGCTACTCCCGTTTGGTGGTCATCCAGCCGCACACTGGCCTGCCAATTAAAGACGGGCTTCAGGCGTCCTCTCCAGCCCACGGGCCTCTCTCTCCCTAGTCTCTCGCCTCTCTCTCTCTCTCTCCCTAGTCTCTCGCCTCTCTCTCTCTCTCTCTCTCTCTCTCTCTCTCTCTCTCACACTCTCCTCTCTCTCCTCCTCTCATTCTTCCCTTCACCCCCCCTCCTCTCTTTCTCTCTCTTTCTTTATTCCATGTTTTTTTCTCACTCAAGGGAGTTTTCTTTTTTTCTTCCTGTCTTTCTTTCTCCGCCAGATAACACACTTCCAATATGCCCTTTCTTCCCTTTTTTCTTCTACCATTTCTTTTCTCGTACACCATTGTCGGGGGGGTTTTATTTAACCGTTGTTTGACAAAGGAATCTTCTTTTAGCTCTGACATACTTCTGGTATAACAAAGCAGTGTTTTTTTGGATGCACATGTGTTTTTAGGGGGTGGCGGGGGGGGGTGGCGGGGGAGTCAATTAGGGGCCAGTGTATTTACCCCCCAGGCACTATGACCATGGGGGGAGATGAGGAATGTGCAGCACTTGAGTATTAGTAGGATTCTGGGATCAGAGGTCACGACTCTGGGGTGGAAGAGTCACTGCACAGGCCCGAGGGTCATAGGGATTTGGAACCCTATGGATGAGGTTTAGGAAGAGATGGGGAATGGCAAGAGAGAGAGAGAGAGAGAGAGAGAGAGAGAGAGAGAGAGAGAGAGAAACGTGGCACAGCTGAACATGGCACCATTTCTCCGTCTGTTGCAGTGAGTACTACAGGACAGGACTTTGTGCAGACAGCTGACTGTGGAGAACTAGATGGGATTCCTGTGATTAACACACACACACACACACTCGCACGCACGCACGCACGCACACACACCAACACACACACACACACACACACAGATACACACACACACACACACACTCTCACGCACGCACACACACTCGCACACACACACACCAACACACACACACATACGCACGCACGCACAGATACACACACACTCTCTACCTTTAAAACAAGCACCTCCTCACACACACACAGAAACTGCCTTAAAAACTGCCAGCTCACACACACTAAAACACACTCTGCATTCAAACTGCCATGTCATCCTGTCGCATCCCTCTAGACACTGTCTGCTTTGAAACAGCCACCTCATACACACTCGCACACACACGTTGCCTTCAAACCGCTACATCATACACACAATAAACCCCAATATCACAGCCTCGCCCGTACCGAGACACTGAGACACATTGTGGATCATACTGTCACACTAACCACCGAGGATCTGGAGCCTCATCCTATTTGCATAGCCAACAGCTGCCACACACAAATTAACAGGAATTACCCCCCCCCCCCCCCCTGCCTCCCTCCCCACCACCGCCACTCACACCCCCACCCCCACCCCCACCCCACCCCCACCCACCCTCCTCCTCCTTCCTCCCTCCATCCTTTTCCTGCCACCGTCTTCCCTTCTTTCCCTCCAATCTGTGAAAAAAAAAAAAAAAAGGGGGCCGCGTTCCACTTTCTCGGGGTGCCCAGGGAAAGGAAGAATGGCGGAGATGCTGTCGGGCTCCATATGGAGGGGGACAGATGTGACCAACTCATCAAGAAAGGCGGCCCCTTCAAGTCCATACATCTGGAGATGTCCCCCCCCCCCCCGGGGCGCCACTCACACCCCTCCCCACCCCCACCACCTCCTGTCCTCTGTTTGATAGGGAGGACCGACTGTCCAGGGTGGGTTTTTTCATCCCTCAGATGACATTGGCATGGCATGGGTCGGGATGGCAGGCGGGGGGGGGTCGGGATGGCAGGCGGGGGGGGGGGGGGGGGGTTAATGGATAGGGGGGGTGAGGGCGCTGCCCTGCCAAGAATCTTGCCCTGGATTCCGAATCCATCCCTGCCAGATATCGAAAAAGCCATGATACTTTTAAGGAGAAAACTAAACAGTGTGGGATGATGAAAAAAAAAAAGAAAACAATCAATGAGGTGCTAAAGAACACAGTCTGAAGACTCTCAGCTCCTGGTCACAGTCAATGGTATTGACGCTCACCAGACCCTTCTGCCTCTCCCTATGGTTGCATGAGAGATATATTATGCCCAGTGAGCTTCTCGCCAGGGTACTTTTTCTTTTTTCCCCCCCCCAGTGATCGCACAGTGCAGAGAGAAAAGGTCCCATTAACAATGAATGCCCTGCAAGGTTCTTCACATTAATTTCTTATGAACAGATCGTCAAGGCCCCCCCCCCCACCCCCCCCCCCCCCCGCCTCTTCCCTGACACCATTGTGGGATAATGACGCGTGTTGCTATCTTCTCATCCTCTTGCGTGTGTGAACACGACTCTCTGACACAAACGCAAAAAACGACGTGTCCACAGAGAAATTAATCAATCCTAATAACGTTCTCATTAGAGAGTATAGGGTCTCTCTCAAAAAAAATGTTTTAAAATTTTTTTTTGTGAAACAACTAGACGGTCATGTCCCTGTTCCAATTACAGCCGGGGGGGGCTAATTTGACACCGAGGAACAGGAGTTGAAGTCTCCTGTATTGTACAGTACCGCCACCTTTCCAGAATGTTCTCTTCCTCCTGTTGCATTACAATAGGCTCCTGCCCACTCTGGATGGATGTAGCTACCTTGGGCCCTAATTGGGCTATTCTCAGAGCAGAGAGTATGCCTGGAGAAAGTGCTTCAAGGTCGACGGAAGCCTCTCTTACCACCTCCCCCTACAGTACTACACTCAGACCCCCCCCCTCCCTCCCTCTCTCTCTCTCTCTCTCTCTCTCTCTCCCTCTGTTTCCCTCCCTCTCTCTCTCTCTCTTCCTCTCTTTCCCTCTCTCTCTCTCTCTCTCTCTCTTCCTCTCTCTTTCCCTCTCTCTCTCTCTCTCCCTCTCCCACTCTCTCTCCCTCTCCCTCTCTCTCTTTCTTTTTCTCTCTGCCTTTCCCTCTCTCTCTCTCTCTCCCTCTCCCTCTCTCTCTTTCTCTTTCTCTCTCTTTCTCTTTCTCTCTCTCTCTGTCTCTCTCTCTCTCTCTCCATTATGTGTGCTGTGTGGATAGGAAGCAACCAGCAGGCAGAGGTGTAAATCAATCAGAGGGAAGCAGGCCAGTTTGGACTGGAATGGCCGTCTCCTTGAATAACACACTGGTGCAAATTGCATTCTGATTGAGAGACAACAACCACTTTAAACTCTGTGGAGTGTGTGTGTGTGTGTGTGTGTGTGTGTGTGTGCGAGCGTGCGTGTGTGTGTGTGTGTTTGTGTGTGTGTGTGTGTGTATGTGTGTGTGTGCGAGCGTGCGTGTTTGTGTGTGTGTGTGTGTGTGTGTGTTTGTGTGTGTGTGTGTGTGTGTGTGTGTGTGTGTGTGCGAGCGTGCGTGTGTGTGTGCGTGTGTGTCTGCACCTGTGTGTGTGTGTGTGTGTGTGTGCGAGCGTGTGTGTCTGCACCTATGTGTGTGTGTGTGTGCGCGCGCCTATGTGTGTGTGTGTGTGTGTGTGTAGCAGTAGGCGACCATAAAGTAGTTGGATATCGGTGTGCCACTGTGCATGAAGATCTTTTTAACGAGGAGTGAAAAGGCGTAGGAATAGATTGGATCTGACACACTGTGGTGTGTGTGTGTGTGTGTGTGTGTGTGTGTGTGTGTGTGTGTGTGTGTGGTATACAGTCGGACCTGATTGAAGGTTTTGTTGAAGCATAAGGGACTGGTACAACATTCTCCTCACCCCCCCAGCCCAGTGCTGGTCCTAATTGCTGTACTGGTGATTGAGCTGTGGAGAGTGGGATTGATTGAGCTTGACCAGGAGCACGCATGTCACCCTGTCAGTTTCAATTCAGCCAATCATTACGCAGCGCTCAGCTCCACGACTTCCCATGTTGATTGTGTTGCCATTTCGGCAGGTTGGGGCCTTGGAGCTTATGAGGGGAGATTTACACACCACGCACACACACACACGCACACGCACACACACACACACACGCACACAGCTTTACACACCACGCACACGCACACGCACACACACACACACACGCACACACACACACACACACACAGCTTTACACCACACACACACACA
>NW_028153193.1:2500-5000 GCF_951799395.1 Argentina silus
TCCCTCCCTCTCTCCCTCCCTCCCTCCCTCCTCCCTCCCTCTCTTCCTCTCCTCTGGCTGAGTGAGTTACAGAGAGGTAGTCTGATACTCCTCCCTCCCTCCTCCCTCCCTCCTTCCCTCCCTCTCTCCCTCCCTCCCTCCCTTCTTCCCTCCCTCTCTCCCTCCCTCCCTCCCTCCATCCCTCTATCTGTTCCGTGTCTGGGTGATCAGAGGCTGGGTGGTCTGATGGTGGTCTGATGGTGGTCTGATGGTGGTCTGATGGTGGTCTGATGGTGGTCTGATGTGGTCAGTATGAACAAGTTGCTGAACCGTTAATCTGTACTGGTCAAATTATTAAACACGTTTATCACTGATGTCATCGCTGCGGTTTGGAGGGACATAAGGATTTAAAGGCATAGTTCACCAAGTGACACCTTTAAAACTTGAACCTTTAATTCTACAGCTGAAAACCCACTGAGACTCAGACCTCTTCTGCAGGAGCATCCTGTCCACAATGTCTATTCAATCACACAACAACACATCAACATCAACACAGTTAAATACAGACATCAACACTTCATATAAAACCACAACTTATCAGGAGAAACATCACATCCTTCACCAACGAGGTGAATCAAAACCCTGAACTACCCGAGTGGCACCAGAACAACCAGCTGTGATGAGTTTCTGTAGATTGTTCCAGCAGTGAGGAGCACCGTGACTAAAAGCTGATTTACCCGTCGTCGGTGGAGAGCTGAGGAACCTCCAGAGTGAACCACCTCTGAACCCTGGGGGTGGTGGGACCCTGGGGGTGGTGGGACCCTGGGGGTGGTGGGACCCTGGGGACCCTGGGGGTGGTGGGACCCTGGGGGTGGTGGGACCCTGGGGACCCTGGGGGTGGTGGGACCCTGGGGACCCTGGGGGTGGTGGGACCCTGGGGACCCTGGGGGTGGTGGGACCCTGGGGGTGGTGGGACCCTGGGGACCCTGGGGGTGGTGGGACCCTGGGGACCCTGGGGGTGGTGGGACCCTGGGGGTGGTGGGACCCTGGGGACCCTGGGGGTGGTGGGACCCTGGGGACCCTGGGGGTGGTGGGACCCTGGGGGTGGTGGGACCCTGGGGACCCTGGGGGTGGTGGGACCCTGGGGGTGGTGGGACCCTGGGGGTGGTGGGACCCTGGGGACCCTGGGGGTGGTGGGACCCTGGGGGTGGTGGGACCCTGGGGACCCTGGGGGTGGTGGGACCCTGGGGGTGGTGGGACCCTGGGGACCCTGGGGGTGGTGGGACCCTGGGGGTGGTGGGACCCTGGGGACCCTGGGGGTGGTGGGACCCTGGGGACCCTGGGGGTGGTGGGACCCTGGGGACCCTGGGGGTGGTGGGACCCTGGGGGTGGTGGGACCCTGGGGGTGGTGGGACCCTGGGGACCCTGGGGGTGGTGGGACCCTGGGGGTGGTGGGACCCTGGGGACCCTGGGGGTGGTGGGACCCTGGGGACCCTGGGGGTGGTGGGACCCTGGGGAGCATGCTAGCCTCAGAGTAGCGCCAATGCTAAAGCTAACTTTCATCAAAGAAGATCTCAAGCCAGTTGTGTTACACTGATGAAAGGCTGGATGTTAGAGGAAGGGTGTGTGTGTGTGTGTGTGTGTGTGTGTGTGTGTGTGTGTGTGTGTGTGTGTGTGTACACACTCAGGCCCTCAGATGACAATCCAAATCAATTTGCCAGGTCGGCAGTCCGACGCTCCCTTATTGTTTGTTTGATTAAGAGGCGGAATGTTCAGGTGACTGACAGGGCAGCTGGGCCTATTACACGCAGCTTAGGGAATCTCATCCCACCATTCCCATCCTCACATGCCCCGGGCGTCCTTAAGGGGTTCTGGTTCTGCCAGACGGGATTCGTGGAGCCTCTCTGGAGTCATTCCTGTTGTTGTTGTTGGGAATGTGGGAGATAGGTTGTTGTTATTATTATTATTGTTATTAATGTCTCTCATGAGTCTGGCAGGCGTGTAGGGACTGGGTGGGGGGGCGCATGTTGTAGGTGTGTGTGTGTGTGTGTGTGTGTGTGTGTGTGTGTGTGTGTGTGTGTGTGTGTGTGCGGTGGGGGGAGCAGGGGGGTGAGTGTGTGGGTGGGTGTGTGTGTGGGTGGGTGTGTGTGTGTGTGTGGGTGTGTGTGTGTGTGTGTGTGTGTGTGGGTGTGTGTGTATGTGTGTGTGTGTGGGTGTGTGTGTGTGTGTGTGTGTGTGTGTGTGTGTGTGGGTGTGTGTGTGTGTGTGTGTGTGTGTGTGTGTGTGTGTGTGTGTGTGTGTGTGTGTGTGTGTGTGTGTGTGTCCGTGCCAACTTTGGGTAAGATCAAATGTTGGCCTGCCGTTCTGTTGCCAAGGCCAGCAATTAAAGCACATTCCGCGGTGGACTGGACCCGGTTTTAAATGTCTCAATATTTCCTTTTAAACAGTGGAGGAAGCAGCAGGATTATTACCATGTGGGTCCACTCAGCCGACCCGCTGGAGCAACTCAGTTTGTTCAGCT
>NW_028153192.1:10000-20000 GCF_951799395.1 Argentina silus
TAGCGGAGCATTCCATCGGCCCGCACGACATCAGAAATATGGATGAGGTCGGTAGGCTTGGTAGGCTACTGTTTACCGCTAATTTTTTATTTTTTGTTACAAGCCGTGTTTCGTTAAAGCCTATTTATTTTTGTTACAAGCCGTGTTTCGTTAAAGCCTGTGTAAAGTTCATTTGTTTCAATGTACCTGTAGGCACCTGTGGCTTATAGACATGTGCGGTTTATTTATGTTCAAAATAGTTATTTTTTAAATTCAGTGGGTGCGGCTTATATTCAGGTGCGCTTAATAGTCCGGAAATTACGGTAATCGTCCATTGTTTTCCGTGTCACTTGTTTAAGTGTCATGAAATGATTTCAAACACCATTTGAAGGCAGGTCTGCTGCAGGGGTCTGAGGTACGGGGTCTGAGGTATGGGGTCTGGCTGGGGTGATAGAGTGGAGTAGCTCTGTAGGGAATTCTAAATGAATTCGATTTTTTTTTCCTCCTCGTCCTCCAGAGTTTGACAAGTTCCTGGAGGAGCGAGCGAAGGTGGTGGATGGCCTGCCGTCGCCCCCTGGTGGAGACCCCGGCCCCCTCAGCGCCCCCAGCGGCAGCCGCAAGAAGGCGGAGCGGACGGAGGATGCCCTCTTTGCCTTGTAGACTCTCCCCAGCCAACCTCTCTCTCTCTCTCTCTGTCCCTCTCTCTGCCCCCCCCCCTCCTCCACTGCACTACAGTAGCTTCTGAACTCCCTCACCCTGCCCCCCCCTCGCCTTTCCCCAGTCCTGCCAGTGTTGTCGTGACATGCAGAGGTCTGACATGCTAACCGCCCGCGCTGTGTCGTGTATTACTATCCAGGTCTTGATCTGACAGGAAGGGATGAGTTTGTAGTTTTGATCTGACAAGAAGGGATGAGTTTGTAGTTTTGATCTGACAAGAAGGGATGAGTTTGTAGTCTTGACCTGACAGGAAGGGATGAGTTTGTAGTCTTGACCTGACAGGAGGGAGGAGTTTGTAGTCTTGTGTTCCATCTGTTAGTGTGCTACACCCAAAGGAGGAGAACTAACTTAACATCGTGAGACTCTCCATCTATCCATGTTCCCCTGAGGTGGAAGGGTTAAGGCTCTATCTATCTATCTATCTATCCATCTATCCATCTATCCATGTTCCCCTGAGGTGGAAGGGTTAAGGCTCTATCTATCTATCTATCTATCCATCTATCCATCTATCCATGTTCCCCTGAGGTGGAAGGGTTAAGGCTCTATCTATCTATCCATCTATCCATCTATCCATGTTCCCCTGAGGTGGAAGGGTTAAGGCTCTATCTATCTATCTATCTATCTATCTATCTATCTATCTATCTATCTATCTATCTATCCATCTATCCATCTATCCATGTTCCCCTGAGGTGGAAGGGTTAAGGGAAACCCTTCAGGAAAAGCAGACCAAGACCGAGTCTTTGAAAAGAACGGCAGATAGGAATATCCTGTTTTATCTTAATCCATTCATGTTATGAATAATGTATGCATTTATGCTTTTAACGGTTTGTACTATTTACTAGCGCTATGGTGTGTCGTCCATGGTCGTTTCTTGTTACTTATTATTATGATTTCTTTTTTGATTTTTTGATTTTTTTTTTACTCATGTTCCTGTGCAGTTTTCCTTAACCCTTTCCTGCTCTTATCCTGCTGGGGTGGATTGTTAGTCTGAAAGGAGAAGGTGTCATCACAGTGTCATCACAGTGTCATCACAGTGTCATCACAGTGTCATGGCCGACGTTACTGCCTCGGTTCTGCCTGCTCTCCCGGTTGAAAAAAGGGAAAACAAAATGGCGTCTGTGTTTTTGAAAGAGCGCTTGTTAACATCCTCCGTGTTTCTCTCGTGTGTGGGTTGTGTGTACAGGGGAAGGAATGCGTCACATGGTGTCTTTTCAATCTGATCCCAAGAAACAGTCACCAACAAATCCGGGTTTTACCGCGGTACGGTCAGACTCACCAGGCTGACATCAAGTACGAGGAAGTGTGAAGTTGGTGAATTCCACTTGTTCCAAGTAGTCGAGAGGCTTAAATGACCAAATTGTTCCTAAGTTGTAGCCGTAGCGCGGGGATGTGCCAGATAGCAGGTCCTTCTATCCAAAGCGACTTACAGGATAATGACTGCACACGGTTTGGTATGGATGCTCCCAGCGGGGATAAAGCCCAGGAGAGCCACACAGGACCATAAATCAGAAGATGTCATAGACGTTTTCCTTCCCCTATCACAGTGATTAAGTTGTGCACAGTTGGACCCCTACAAATGATGTGTTTATATCTTTGTATTCATGAGATGGTAACTATTTTTATAGGAAATGGGGAAATTGTTAAATCGCACATCATTTTTTTTTCTAATTAGATTATTATTATTTTTTTTCATTTTCTGCACTCCTAAGCACACTTGATGAAGTCTTGACGACGTTGGCTGCATCACGTTTAGAAATAACAACAGAAGTTAAAGGAAGAGACGAGATAAAATGTGGCACTGAAAATGTAATCAGATTTAATCATATAGGACCAGTAGGAAGAAGAACTTGACTGAAAAACATTGCTTAAGGCTTCTCTAGACATTGTAAAATATGTATCTATATGTATGCGTAAATATATGTATATACATCAGAAATATGTGAATATTACCTACAGTTTCTCTTTAAAAGTCCTTCTTAATTGTTATCTTATGTGTGGGTTGGTGAGCCAGAGTCATTCATGTACTGGCTGGTCCCCAGGTTGTACAGCTATCTGTACAGTACAGTATGATGTCATGAAAGAAAATGACCCCCCCCTCCCCCAAAAAAGCCCCCCCAAGTTCTCCTATATTCTTTCCTCAACATGTGTTTCAGTAGACCTGGATGAGATTCAGAAGAATGACCAAAAACACGTTTTTGGACCTTGTTTTAGTTTAGTAAGAATTGACTTGTGAATCAGTCATTTTCCTCAATCCCCTTCAACGCTTTCTGCAGCTGAAGTGGTGAGGTTTTCTTTCTGCAGCTGAAGTGGTGAGGTTTTCTTTATGCAGCTGAAGTGGTGAGGTTTTCTTTATGCAGCTGAAGTGGTGAGGTTTTCTTTCTGCAGCTGAAGTGGTGAGGTTTTCTTTCTGCAGCTAAAGTGGTGAGGTTTTCTTTCTGCAGCTAAAGTGGTGAGGTTTCACCTGCTGAAGTGGTGAGGTTTCACCTGCTGAAGTGGTGAGGTTTCACCTGCACAGGGGCTCTTATTTCTTCTCTGTATCCAACGTCACTCAAAGGCTCCAGTTTGCTTAAGCAAATAGTGTTGAACTGAGCAAAGCATACCTGACAACTCAGAAGAACCGAGTCTTTAACAATGTTTTTGAGAAAATTGTGATTATTCAACCAGAGTTTAGTAGTTGTCTGTGAATGCATTGAAACATCATGCAAACGCTTGTTCCAGAATATTATAAATATTATAAATATGATGGTTCAAATGCCTCACTTTTGTCATATTTTTGCTCATGCAAATTGGAGCGCTTAAAATTCGCCGCTTACGGCTTTTACAACCCAGAGCAGTTTCCATATTCATATAAGAACTCTCTAACTTTCTTGGCGAGCCTCATTGCGCTAACACGCTAACACGCTAACGCACAGATCTGGACGTTATTTGGTACGCAGGTTATTTGTTGAGATAAAGTGAGTCTGTAAACACCATCTGCGTCCGGCTGAGCTGGTCAACATTATCTGGAGTAATTGTTCATAAATGTTAGAGGGTGACGTCAAAAGAATAAATTATTTGTATGATTTGTCTTCAGCGTTTTAATGTTTTTCTGTATTTTAGTGTACTGTAACAGAATAAATTGTTATTAATATGAGCTTTAACTTTGCTTTGTTTTTGTCTTACTGTTTTATTGGAGGAGCTGATGTTGAAGGAGGCTTCAGCAGTCCTGATATTTACAACATTTACAATCAGAAACTATTCTGTTCCTCTTGGGGGAGATCTTTATGTCCTGCAGACTGCACTAAAACCAAGAAGCTTATCCTTTCTAACGTACCTGCGAAACCTACCTTTCTTATGAACCTACCTTTCTTATGAACCTACCTTTCTTATGAACCTACCTTTCTTTTGAACCTACCTTTCTTATGAACCTACCTTTCTTTTGAACCTACCTTTCTTATGAACCTACCTTTCTTTTGAACCTACCTTTCTTATGAAGCTACCTTTCTTATGAACCTACCTTCCTTATGAACCTACCTTTCTTATGAACCTACCTTCTTGCACAATGCTTTCTAAGAGTTTATTTGAGTGTATTACTCGTGTCTGTGATGTGGGGGTCCAGGGGGTCCCATGTCTGTGATGTGGGGGTTCAGGGGGTCCCGTGTCTGTGATGTGGGGGTCCAGGGGGTCCCGTGTCTGTGATGTGGGGGTCCAGGGGGTCCCGTGTCTGTGGTGTGGGGGTCCAGGGGGTCCCGTGTCTGTGGTGTGGGGGTCCAGGGGGTCCCGTGTCTGTGATGTGGGGGTCCAGGGGGTCCCGTGTCTGTGATGTGGGGGTCCAGGGGGTCCCGTGTCTGTGATGTGGGGGTCCAGGGGGTCCCTTCTGCTCAGCTCTCTGTTGTTTGACCGAATGCACTTATTTAACTGCCCAATAAAACACTAGCAACATGTGACCTCTCCCCTGAGTGCCTTTGTGATTATTCGTGTGTGAGTGTGTGTGTGTGTGTGTGAGTGTGTGTGTGTGAGAGGAGGAGGAGACAGACAAGGCCATGCTTCAACACAGTCTGTACAGCAGGCTGATGCAACTGTCCCAGATCTTACACCATGGTTATTCCTGTGTGTGTGTGTGTGTGTGGGGGGGGGGGGGGTGGGGGCTGGGGGGTGGGGGCTCTTATCCCTGGTAGACTAACTGTCCCTGTGGATCATCCCTGGTAGACTAACTGTCCCTGTGGATCATCCCTAGGTAGACTAACTGTCCCTGTGGATCATCCCTAGGTAGACTGTCCCTGTGGATCATCCATAGGTAGACTGTCCCTGTGGATCATCCCTGGTAGACTAACTGTCCCTGTGGATCATCCCTGGTAGACTAACTGTCCCTGTGGATCATCCCTAGGTAGACTAACTGTCCCTGTGGATCATCCCTGGTAGACTAACTGTCCCTGTGGATCATCCCTAGGTAGACTAACTGTCCCTGTGGATCATCCCTGGTAGACTAACTGTCCCTGTGGATCATCCCTGGTAGACTAACTGTCCCTGTGGATCATCCCTGGTAGACTAACTGTCCCTGTGGATCATCCCTGGTAGACTAACTGTCCCTGTGGATCATCCCTGGTAGACTAACTGTCCCTGTGGATCATCCCTGGTACGTCTCCAGCTTTTAATAAGCAGCGTATCCATTAGCAACGGCCTCCCCCCGAGGCAACACGAGCAGACTCAGACTCTGAACCTGTTTCGTTGTGCTAATCCGGGTCGATGACCCCCCCCCCCACATACACACACACACACACACACACACACACACCCCAGGCCTTTATTGTGTCTCTTTGTGATCCTGCTGTGGTGCGGTCCAGTCCGAGTTCTCCTCCCTGTCCTCTGGCATCGTCCTCGCTGACCGTCATGAGGCTCATGACTCCATCATTGTTCAGGGCGGTTAAAGGAGATGAGTGCTGATTAATCCACGGATCATTCCAGAGGGCTGCTGTTGTGTTGGAGCACTCGCTGAGAATCAGGGTGATGTTGACTGATAGTGATGAATTAAACTATTTCAAATAAAATGGGATTTACTTTCATTAAGCCAGGTGGTGTGTTCTGACTTGACTTTTTTTTTTTTTTTTTTTTTTTTCACCATTTGGGGTAATCGTCTCTGACTGCAAAAGATTTGGAAACATTGAGCACTGTGTACCTGAGTCTCTTTAAGCATGGACTCCCTCTCCCCCCCCCCCCTCCCCCTCCCTCCCCCTCCACCACTTGTTCCAGCAGAAATACATGATGTAATCACGGGAGCCAGGGTTGTGACGTCACATCACCCCACTCTGTTTCCGAGCACGCCATTGGTGGATTCCTCTGGTTCTACAGGCGGAGTCACCTCGACGGGTCACACAAACTTGGGCGGCTATTGGCCCTCCCCTCCTGGCCTCTGATTGGCTGTAACGGAGGAGCCCTCGGTAAACATGCCCATGCTGCTCCTCTCGGGGGAAATCCTCCTTCTTCTGCCCCCTGACTGCGCATCACGAACCCCAGCGTGCCAGAAGACCCGCGCTCAGGAACGATGAAACCCGAGCGTTGTCACTTTACAAGCCACACTGGATTCTCTATGTCATTAAATGCAGATGCATTTATCCGTGGAAGTAACACATTATGTATACGACATATCTGGAGCGATCATTGAATGACATTCCACAAGAGCAGAATTATATTTTTTTTTAGAATAAATATATCAGCTATCAACAAACACTGCTCTACTCCCATTGAAGAACATTTATTGCATATTCATCATAGTCAATGGGTATTTAATGATGATTAAACTAGAAACTATTGGACATTTTGCAGACAGTTGTCAAGGACATTGATATATTGATATATCAATATATCTATATCTAAATATATCTATATCTATATCTAAATCTATATCAATATTTATATCTTATTCCGTCTGGAAGTCGGCCGTCAAAACAGCACTCAAAACGGAGGCGCGGCGGGCTGTAAGTATAACTGGTCGGGGATTGGTCAGGACGAATGTCACTCATTGGAGATTGGTCAGGACAACTGTCACTCATCTCCAGGGCCGTGTGTGTGTGTGTGTGTGTGTGTGTGTGTGTGTGTGTGTGTGTGTGTGTGTGTGTGTGTGTGTGTGTGTGTGTGTGTGTGTGTGTGTGTGTGTGTGTGTGTGTGTGTGTGTGTGTGTGTGTGTGTGTGTGTGTGTCCAGGCCCCGCCCAGTCAGTCAGCTCAACGTTGAGCCTGACAAGTTTCCCTGAGCTGTAGTATGGAGACAGGAGTCCCCAGACCGGACACATTCACAACAAAGTTGAAGTTTCACCACACTGTCGACTCAAACCCACCTGTCAGGAGACATGGTTGCAGACGTCGCGACCTGGACATCGATTTAAGTGGAAATCGCTAAGTAAGAGTGTCTTTGAATGGCACAGGAATAGTTGTTACCGATTTCATCCTGAGCGACGCTGATTTAGCCGGAGAGAAAAGCCCACACAACGAGGAAACATGAACAACATGTCTTTTGACGATCCTTCCCTGGATAACCTGGATCCTACCCTGTCTCTCCACGACCCCAGCGACATAGACACGGCGCTGCTCAACGACATCGACGGTAAGAAACCCGGTGATCTTCAGTCCTACGGCTGTTAGCATCGCTAGCTAAGAAACCCGGCTGAACTTCAGTCATATGGCTGTTAGCATCGCTAGCTGAACGGAGTGACAGCACCCGTGATCCGCAGCCTGTAAGCAAATCCACGAGTTCACCGACAGCACCGATCTGCCAGGAACACACGTGTGTGTTTAGGACGTGTATTTATATCTGACGAGATGAGAGTCCAAGCGACGTTAGTCACAGCGACTCTTCTTAGTCATCATCCATCTCCCGGCTGACACATGTGGGGCTCTCCACAGATGGCCCGATTCTTAACAAGTATTCTTAAGATATTAGAGTTTTAAAATTCCTGTGGTATGGCTGATTTCGCCCTGTGTCTGGGCTGTTGAATAAGATGTGTTTTTTTGATGGTTTCGGGTTGTTTTCATGGTAGTATGTGGTGGTGGATGGTGAAGGGTTGTCTGCGCCCCGGCCCGGCCCGGCCCGCCCCCTCCTGTCGGGTTACTGCCGGTCATCCCGTCCCCGGGTTCATCCGGAGAGGCTCAACAACACCAGACCATAATACAGAATGCGTGATCCATCCTATGTCTTTTGAAGTGAATTTAACATGTTTAGATATCATAATCAGATGTTCTGTATGCTCGGATAATTCTCGATCACATGCTTTTACGACGCTTTGGGTCTATCCATCATCATCATCATCATCATCATCCCATTTCAATGGACTGATTGTCTCGATTTAATTTCAAATTGATTTTCTACCAGAGCATGTCTTGTTTGCATATGTTGGTAGATGTATGTGAAGAATTGTTGAGACATTCGCGTCGTTGCCTGCAAATCGTTGCAGCAAGCGTGTCATATTTTCACCCCCAAATATTGACCGGGAATAACCTCGCTGGAGTTTGTCCGCTAGTAACCTCGTTGAAACCACAGACAAACGCGCCCTCTCTCTCACACACACACACACACACACTCACTCTCTCTCACACACACTCACTCTCTCTCACACTCTCTCTCTCTCTCCGTCTTGGGGGCTGGTCCGCATAGCAAGTGTCCGAGGCTGGCTGTGATTGGTCGAGAGCGATCACCTCATCCAAAACAGTGGTTTACAAATCCAGTGTGATCTGCCTCTCCGTGCAGGGCAGGCAGGGCTGGGGCTGCAGCTGGAGGAGTAGTCTGCTGCTCTGCTGTTTCCAGGCCTCACACACACACACACACACACACACACACACACACACACACACACACACACACACACACACACACACACACACTCATGACCAAGCATTAGGTTTTTTGGCGGAAGACGGTGCTTTCTCATCAAAAGGAGCTTCAGAGAACAGCTTCACTGGGCTGTCTAGTGCTCTTCAGAGAACAGCAGGAGATGAAGAGATGAGGGGGGTTCCCATAGACAATAATAATAATAATAATAATAATAATACATTAAATGTGTATAGCGCTTTCTCATGGACTCAAAGCACTTTACAGGTCAAAAATATGAACATAAAAATATAGGACAGTCATACAGAACATACATGCATACATACATACATACATACATACATACATACATACATACATGCATACATACATACATGCATGCATACATACATACATACATGCATACATACATACATACATACATACATACATACACACACACATACATACATACATACATACATACATACATACATGCATACATACATGCATGCATACATACATACATACATGCATACATACATGCATACATACATACATACATACATACATACATACATACATACATACATACATACATACATACATACACACATGCATACATACATACATACACACATACATACATACATACATACATACATACATACATACATACACCCCTGTCCATGAAAAGCCTCTTCATCACAGCCTGTGGCCCCTGGTCTGAGCATAGATTACTTTGATTACATTGATTACTGATGGATAGATGATTCACTTACTTAAACAAATGTATTTGTTGTAAGTCGCTTTGGATAAAGGCGTCTGATAAATACCATAAATGTAAATGTAGGTGGGTTTCTAACAAGGTGTTAACAGAGGGCACCCTGTCAGCAGCTCTGACACGGTGGGGGGGAGACTTCCACAGAGGAGGAAGCTTTGTCACCCAGAGTCTGGAGATACAATATTTATACCTTCTGTCCTACTTTCATAGTCATATTGCTGCTCAATAGTCAGTGTGTCAGTGAGGCTTCTCGCCTAAACCCACCCCCTCGCCACGGGTGTTCCTGTTCAACACAATAACACCCACTCCTATTAAACGTACTGATACCATAGTGACAGTGACATAAGTACCTCACCAAGTGGGGACATGGATCTGGTTCAGACACAGATTACGTATGCTGAATTCTAGACTCATAAAAAGCAGCTCCAGTGGAGGTTTTCCATTGAAAGTGTTATTTAGACCAGGGCTAGGCTTAGTCCTAGTCTAGGAAACCAGCCCTTAGGGCTTAGAAGGGGATATGCTCAAGATCAGAATTTTCTTTCAAAGCTCTTCTTAAAACTCAGTTGTATAGACTAGATGCTGCCCTGATTCTGGTTAATGTGTTTTACTGTTTCTACTTATATTTGTGTTTTTATTTACATATCTGTTTTATCTGTTTGTAAAGCACTTTGTAACTGTTTTAAAAAGGTGCTATATAAATAGAGTTTATGATTATATTAACATCAGCAGTGGACTCCTGAGT
>NW_028153192.1:22500-25000 GCF_951799395.1 Argentina silus
TGTTTTACTCTGACATGTCATGTTGTCCTTTATTAAACTGTCCACCTGCGCTCCACTTCCTGAACGTTGCAGCAGCGGTGTTGTAATGTTGGAGCAGAACCTGAAAGTCTTCTCTGAGGGATTAGTACCCTGCTGCTCTCAGGGAAACCTTCAGACCTTCTCACAACAACGGCTTTACAACTGTTTAGGTCCTGTTGTTGGTTTGACGTCTCCAGATGAAGATTTGCCGAGTTAAAATGTTAAAACTCTCTCCTCCAGTTCAACCCCCCCCCCACACACAGACACAGACACACACACCCACACCCACACCCACACCCAGACACAGACACACACACCCACACCCACACCCACACCCACACACAGACACAGACACACACACACCCACACACACCCACACACACACCCACACCCACACACACCCACACACACACCCACACACACCCACACCCACACACACACCCACACACACCCACACCCACACACACACCCACACACCCACACACACCCACACCCACACACACCCACACCCACACAGACACACACACACACACACACACACACACACACACACACACACACACCCGTCCGTGCTGTCCAATAGCTAGCTTTTAATTGGCGTAGCTGGTTAATGTCCAGAGGTTCAGTTGGATTAACTCAGACGTCTGTCTGGCTGGTTGTCGTGGTGACGGCGCTCTACCGGGTTTCACAGACCATGTGACTCAACCTCAGACGAGGACCTGTCAAACCCCTAATCTAACGGCCTTTGGACGGAGCGCCTGAGAGAGAGGCCTTTGTCTAGACCGCACACACACACACACACACACACACACACACACACAAACACACACACACAGACACAGTACAGCGATGTCACTTTGACTGTGTGTGTGTGTGTGTGTGTGTGTGTGTGTGTGTGTGTGTGTGTGTGTGTGTGTGTGTGTGTGTGTGTGTGTGTGTGTGTGTGTGGTGTGTGTGGATATAGCACAGCATCTCTCTCTTACAGCCACGCCCTAGCACTGCCAACCCACTGACCCTTCACCCTCTGACACACACACACACACACACACACACACCAGCGCCCAACCCACTAACCCTTCACCCTCTGACACACACACACTGCATATCTCTGACATCATAAATGATCACTCAACAGGGTTTTTAATGTGTTTTATATTTGTTTAATCTGTTTGTAAAGCTCTTTGTAACTGTTTTAAAAAGGTTCGATATGAATATAAATACAGTTTATTCTTCTTATTTTGTTATGAGGAACGTGGGCTGGTTTTTTTACAGTAATATACTTTAATCATGCTGTTATTCTTCACAGCTGTCAGTCAAGGAGGCCCCGCCCTGCCCTTGGTGAGCCAGCCAATGACCATCCAGGCTCAGGTGCCTGGTCTGACCACCTCGACGAGCCCCCCGGTCCAGACCCTGACCTCCCACGTCCAGCAGGTACCTGGGAGTCAAACCACACATTGGATCAACAGAACCCAGTAAAGTGAACACATGTTGATGAGAACCTTCACATGGCCTTAACCTCCCCAATATCTGTCTCTCTCTCCCTCCCTCCCTCCCTCCCCTCCCCCCCCCCTCCCTTCCTCCCTCCCTCCCCCCCTCCTCCCTCCCCCCCCCCCCCCCTCCTCCCTCCCTCTCCCTCCCTCCCTCCCTCCCCCCCTCCTCCCTCCCCCTCCCCCCCCCCTCTCAGGTGCTGCTGCAGCCTCAGTTCATCAAGGCGGAGTCTCTTCTGCTGACCACGCTGAAACATGATCCCTGTACCATGGTAACCACCATGTCCTCCCCCTGCATCACCTCCACCACCAACACCTCCCTGCAGGTACACTCACACACTCACACACACACACACACACACTCACACACACACACACACACACACACACACACCGCCACCACCATGTCCTCCCCCTGCATCACCTCCACCACCAACACCTCCCTGCAGGTACACTCACACACTCACACTCACACACACACACTCACACACACACACACACACACACACACACACACACACACACACAAACACTCACACACACACACACACACACACACACACCGCCACCACCATGTCCTCCCCCTGCATCACCTCCACCACCAACACCTCCCTGCAGGTACACTCACACACTCACACACACTCACACACACACACACAAACACTCACACACACACACACACACACACACACACACACACACACACACACACACACACACACACACACACACACACACACACACCACCACCCCCATGTCCTCCCCCTGCATCACCTCCACCACCAACACCTCCCTGCAGGTACACACACACACTCACACTCACACACTCACACACACACACACACACACACACACACACACACGTCACCTCGGGTGTCTGAACTGGGTCAGTCTGTTTTTAGTCTTGATGCTCCTCAGTGCTGGAACAGTCAGGTGGTTTCAGGTGGATGTTCTCAGGTGGATGTTCTCAGGTGGATGTTCTCAGGTGGATGTTC
>NW_028153192.1:27500-30000 GCF_951799395.1 Argentina silus
ACATACATACATACATACATACATACATACATACATACAGGACCAGTCAAAAGTTTGGACACACCTTCTCTTCTCATTCAATGGTTTTTCTTTATTTTTATTATTTTCTACATTGTAGATTAATATTGAAGACATCAAAACTATGAAGGAACACATATGGAATTATGTAGTAAACAAAAAAGTGTTAAACAAACCAGAATATGGTTTATATTTTAGATTCTTCAAAGTAGCCACCTTTTGCTTTGATGACAGCTTTGCACACTCTTGGCGAGGTGTGTCCTTTTGACTGGTACTGTAGATATATATACATTATATTATTGGTATTGTTTTTAGTACCTTGTATTGTCTTTATGTTGGTGATTTCCTGTCGTTTTGTTGAAGAGTAGCTTTGCCCCAAGGAAGCATTGAGTTAGTCGCTCCTCAGCTGTACGACCAGTCATAATAATCATAAAACAACATGGAGTTTATGAGTTCAACTCCTATTTACTAGTTCTCCTAGTGAATGTGTGTGTGTGTGTGTGTGTGTGTGTGTGTGTGTGTGTGTGTGTGTGTGTGTGTGTGTGTGTGTGTGTGTGTGTGTGTGTGTGTGTGTGTGTGTGTGTGTTCAGTGGACTCGTGGGGCTGGCTGGACTGGATGGTGCCTACCCTGCTGGTGTGGTTGTTGAACGGGGTCCTGGTGTGGGGGGTCCTGCTCCATCTGCTGGTGTACGGGGAACCGGTGACCCGGCCACACTCCGCCTCCTCGGTTCTGTTCTGGAGGCACCGCAAGCAGGCCGACCTGGACCTGGCCCGGGTGAGACCACCGGCTCTGTCTGTGTGTCCTGCACATCCAGTACCTACTGCTCAGGGTTGAACCCACAGAGATCCATACAGGACATACAGTGTGTGTGTGTGTGTGTGTGTGTGTGTGTGTGTGTGTGTGTGTGTGTGTGTGTGTGTGTGTGTGTGTGTGTGTGTGTGTGTGTGTGTGTGTATACGCAAACATGCATATAATGTGTACACACCCTTTCAGTGTGTACAATTGACAGACACATTCATTAAGTTACACACACACACACACACACACACACACACACACTTCACTTCACTCCCCTCCCTCCTTGTTGGCCTATCCTCACCCTCTCCTCCCCCCTCTCCTCCCCCCTCCAGGGAGACTTTGCCCAGGCCAGTCAGAACCTGTGGACCTGCCTGCGGGCCCTGGGCCGACCCCTGCCCACCAGTAAGGTGGACCTGGGCTGTGCCGCCCTCTGGGCCCTGCTGCGTCTGGGCCTCCAGCGCCTGTGGGTGGGCCGCTGGCTGGCGGGCCGGGCCGGGGGGCTCCTCCGCTCACAGCCCCCCCTGCTGGAGGACGCGCGCAAGAGCAGCCGCGATGCTGCCCTGGTCTACCACCGCCTGCACCAGCTGCACATGACCGGTACACACACACACACACACACAGACACACACACTCACTCACTCAGACACACACACACGCACTCACTCAGACACACACACAGACACGCGCGTACACACACACACACACACACACACACACACACACACACACCTGCACCTGCACCAGCTGCACATGACCGGTACACACACACACACACAGACACACACACTCACTCACTCAGACACACACACACACACAGACACGCGCGTACACACACACACACACACACACACACACACACACACACCTGCACCTGCACCAGCTGCACATGACCGGTACACACACACACACACACTGACGTACTTTCTGTGTGTGTGTGTGTGTGTGTGTGTGTGTAGGTAAGCTGGGCGGCAGCCCCCTGTCGGCGGTCCACATGGCTCTGAGTGCGGTGAACCTATCAGAGTGCAGCGGGGCGTGTCTCCCGGCCGCCACCCTGGCGGAGGTCTACGTCTCTGCTGCTCTGAGGGTCAAAGCCAGCCTCCCCCGCCTGCTACACTTCACCTCCGTGAGTCACCTGTGTGTGTGTGTGGGTGTGTGTATGTTAATGTGTGTGTGTGTGTCCAGCAGTTGTTCCTGAGCAGCGCACGGCAGGGGTGTGTGTGTGTGTATGTTAATGTGTGTGTGTGTTAACGTGTGTGTGTGTGTATGTTAACGTGTGTGTGTGTATGTTAACGTGTGTGTGTGTTAACGTGTGTGTGTGTGTGTGTGTGTGTGTATGTTAACGTGTGTGTGTGTATGTTAACGTGTGTGTGTGTATGTTAACGTGTGTGTGTTAACGTGTGTGTGTGTGTGTGTGTGTGTGTGTGTATGTTAACGTGTGTGTGTGTGTATGTTAACGTGTGTGTGCTAACGTGTGTGTGTGTGTGTGTGTGTGTGTGTGTGTGTCCAGCGGTTGTTCCTGAGCAGCGCGCGGCAGGTGTGTGTGTCGTCCAGTGGGAGCGTGCCCCCCGCCATGCAGTGGCTCTGTCACCCCCTGGGCCACCGCTTTTTCCTGGACGGGGACTGGAGTGTACGCAGCTCCCCCAAGGACAGCATCTACAGCCAGGCTGGCAACACGGGTACACA
>NW_028153192.1:35000-39467 GCF_951799395.1 Argentina silus
GTGTATATATTTTAAAGTGTATTTATAATCTGTCTCCAGGCTTTTTTTTGTTTTTGTTTTTTGATTACTCAGTGTTTTCCATTGGCTGAGTGAACCCCCCCCCCCCCTCCCTATTGGTGTAGCATCGGAGGAGGTCGACGCCCCCAAAGAACAGCGTGTTTCACGGTGTTGCCACGGTGACGGGGCCAGACAAGCGTCAATAAAGTCGGGGGAGTTCGGGGGTCAGAAAGTCGAGGTCTAGAATTACCAGCATTCGTTTTGCACTTTTACCCAAGGCGCGTGCTATTCAATCAAAGATAGAAGCGTTGGCCGTACCGGGGTCGTTGGGCGAACAGCCTTAGGTGTTAGGGTGTTAGGTACAGATAGTCTGAACAGTAGGGTGAGGTACAGATAGTCTGAACAGTAGGGTGAGGTACAGATAGTCTGAACAGTAGGGTGAGGTACAGATAGTCTGAACAGTAGGGTGAGGTACAGATAGTCTGAACAGTAGGGTGATCCTATAGTCCCTGTCTCTGTGTCGCATCATGATGACTGACTCTTCAGACTAGGTCCTGTGTCGTGCGTCTGCTCGCCCTGAAGGGTCCAGATCTGCTCTCTGTCCTCATGTCTTAGAAAGAACTACAGGTTTTGTTTTCAGAAGACTGTCAAAAAAAAAATTTTTGCTTCTTTTTTTTTTTTTTTTAGCATGTTCGGTTGTTTTTCCACCCAGGAGAAGGTCGTCTGTACCGTCTCAATGTGTGACACTGGTTTGATTGACAGTGTGGATAACCAATCGGTAGAGTGTTCTGTAATCATCACAGTCCAACAGAAAGAACCGCATCAGAAATGTATTGTTCATGTTTATCATAACTGACATCAGCTCGACACCTTGTCTCTTTCCTTGCTCATTGGTTTATTCCTGAAAATGTAAATAAAAGAACATTTTGTAACGAAACTTTTTGGACTTCTGTTGTGTTTGGGAATGGGGGGGAGGGGGGGGGTGACTTAAGTCTGTGTGACTTCATGTGGCGTGAGTTTTCTACTAATATGTACACACACCCAAAATGTCTCCCTTCCTCTTATGGTGTGTTCAAGTGCTCCTCATAAAAAACCCTGAACTTTGCACCGTGAGTTCATGCCGAATTTCGTCTGTTTCTGACACGGAATCGGTTGATTTGGATTCGGAAACTTGAGCATCATCCTAGTAACACATTCAGTTCAAGTTCAAGTTGGAAATGTCCCAGTTTACGAACATACCTCTAAAGCAGCAGTACTCTCCCCTGAATGATCACCCGGTCGTGGAAAGTATTGGATGGTTCCCAACCTGAAATAATAATTTCTCTCCAGCGAGTGTTTATTGATCTCCTGTAAGGTGAGGAGATGAGGGAAGGGAAGCCATTTTAGATATCGGGGACATTGGACGTGTGACATAAAGAAAATGATGACAATAAATAACAGTCTTTGGGTCTGAGCAGCATTGAAAGGTGCTGGTATATTTCACATTGGCGTTACAAAAAACATTTCAAACAAAGTGATGCTGTGTCATCGATCCTGAACAATAATACATGGAAATCAATAAAACGGCATGCTGTTGTCTCTCTTCCAACTTAGACGAGGTGACATTCCAAAAAGGTTGTCATATTTTTCTCGTTTTTTTTTTCTCAATGGATTCTTTTAATAACATTTTTATAAGCAATAACATAGTCATTTTATAGAAAATAAACATCTCTAGGAAATACTATACACAATTATATTAGTACATCACATCTTACATTTAAACAGCGTCAAGTATGTACACCATTAAATAATAAGCGTCAGAATCGAGAATCATAAGAAAGAATAGATCGGTGTGATGTTCCGTTTTCTGCTCTAATACTGAACGTGTCCTCTGATGGGAGCGCCGGCGGCGCGGCGGACGGAGGTGGATGGATGAGCGTGGCAGAGTCGTGGAGAGAGGCTACATTACTGCAAGTGCCACATATGGAAATGTCCGGAGAACTGAGAGACGCATGGAGAAAAGGGAGGAAGAACTTGTCCTTTCGGTGCAGTCTGAGATGTACGGAGACGCTTCAAGTCTCACGTTTGGTGAGCCGAGATGATGGAGCGAGATGAGAGAGATGAGCGATGAGCCGAAATGAGATGAGATATGACCCTGGTAGGGGCCGGTAGCCCTGACCTCTGACCATGAGACGTCTCTACTGTACAGGAGTGGTCGTGTGCTCACGGTTCAACTAGGTGACACACACAGAGTTAACTTTTTTTTTCATTTTTTTTTTCAAGAAACACAAAGCTGGACAGATACCAACGCTGACTCAATGGTGCCGTATAGCCGTAAATGCACATCAAAATACATCTCGGAAGATAAGACCCCCCGTTTATATTAAAATACCGTTTTTTATTTTATTTTTTATTTCTCGATATCAGAATATTTAGAACCTGTAAAGCAATTAACAATTATTATTATTTTTTTAACACTTACGCGCACATTGAGATACATCCAATGGGGGGGGGGGGGGAAGGAGGGAGGGAAGGGGGGGGGGCGGGAGGGGGAGGGAAAGAGGACGGGGAGGAGGAGGAGGAGGAGGGGGGGGGGCGGCTTGCTTGACGCATGACATCTTGAATTGCAATGCGCTCTCTTCTTCGCATCAATCATGTGCACCACACACACACACGCACACACACACACACACACACACACACACACACACACACACACACACACACACACACACACACACACACACACACACACACACACACACACACACACACACACACATACACCACACTTCCTGGAACTCCCAACTGGCCAACTGATAGGGTGGCCAGAGGGGGACTTCTAGCCAATCAGCAGCCACCAGGTGTCCGAAATTGATAGCGACCCTTCCAGAGGCACGACACCACACACTGAATTTAAAACAGCCCCCCCCCCACCTTACACACACACACTCCCCCCCCCCCCCCCTTACACACACACTCTCTCTCCCCCTCTCCCTCTTGCGGTGGTCTCTGAATGCAGTCCAGTCTATTGAAGAAGGTTGTTTGTGTGTATGTATGTGTGTGTGTGTGTGTGTGTGGGGGGGGGGGGGGCTGAGAGCATGCCTGTTGCCGGGGGCGACTCTGAGGAACCGTCACTGTTTCCAGTGTCTGTATTGCTGCTGCCTCAGAGAAACCCTCCCGCTCCCCGATTGGCCGATGCGTCTGTCCGTTATGACTCATCGCCGGGTGTTGGCTGGTGGAGGCAGGACTTCCTTGTAGACTTGTCTTGTCACTGGCCACTCTGCATAGGTGATGCTGGTCTGGGCCGGGCTGGGCTGGACTGCGTCTCGGCTGGGCTAGTCTGGGCTGGATTGAGCTGGGCTGGGTCTCGGTTGGGCTGGTCTGAGCTGGGCTGGGCTGGTCTGGCCTGGGCTGGGCTGGTCTGGGCCGGGCTGGGCTGGGCTGGGTTGGACTGGTCTTGTCTGGTCTAGGCCGGGCTGGTCTGGTCTGGGCTGGGTCTAGGCCGGGCTGGTCTGGGCTGGGTCTAGGCCGGGCTGGTCTGGGCTGGATCTGGGCTGGGCCGGGCTGGTCTGGGCTGGGTCTGGGTCTATGCCGGGCTGGTCTGGGCTGAGTCTGGGCCGGGCTGGTCTGGGCTGTGTCTGGGTCTAGGCCGGGCTGGTCTGGGTCTGGGCCGGGCTGGTCTGGGTCTATATTACAAAGCCTGGATGACAAGACAAGGAGAGAGCACAGACACAGTCATATACAGCAGACATGACTATCTGTTCCCACAAAGAATTCGAGACTGTGTGTGTGTGTGTGTGTGTGTGTGTGTTGTCAGGCAGTGTGTGTGTGTGTCTGTCTCCTGTAAGTGTGTGTGTGTGTTGTCAGGCAGTGTGTGTGTGTGTCTGTCTCCTGTGTGTGTGTGTGTGTGTGTGTTGTCAGGCAGTGTGTGTGTGTGTCTGTCTCCTGTAAGTGTGTGTGTGTGTCTGTCTCCTGTAAGTGTGTGTGTGTGTTGTCAGGCAGTGTGTGTGTGTGTCTGTCTCCTGTAAGTGTGTGTGTGTGTCTGTCTCCTGTGTGTGTGTGTGTGTGTGTTGTCAGGCAGTGTGTGTGTGTGTCTGTCTCCTGTAAGTGTGTGTGTGTTGTCAGGCAGTGTGTGTGTGTCTGTCTCCTGTAAGTGTGTGTGTGTGTCTGTCTCCTGTAAGTGTGTGTGTGTGTCTGTCTCCTGTAAGTGTGTGTGTGTGTCTGTCTCCTGTAAGTGTGTGTGTGTGTCTGTCTCCTGTAAGTGTGTGTGTGTCTGTCTCCTGTAAGTGTGTGTGTGTGTCTGTCTCCTGTAAGTGTGTGTGTGTCTGTCTCCTGTAAGTGTGTGTGTGTCTGTCTCCTGTAAGTGTGTGTGTGTGTGTCTGTCTCCTGTAAGTGTGTGTGTGTGTCTGTCTCCTGTAAGTGTGTGTGTGTGTGTGTCTCCTGTAAGTGTGTGTGTGTGTGTGTGTCTCCTGTAAGTGTGTGTGTGTG
>NW_028153191.1:0-12794 GCF_951799395.1 Argentina silus
GGGTTGACGTGTGCTGAGTATCATGGGTCGGCAGTGGCTCCACGGTCCTGTGTCTACAGCAGGGTGGTACACACCACACACCACACACACACACACACACACACACACACTCACACACATACGCATGCCACGCACGCATGCACGCACGCACACACACCACACACACACACACTCACACACACACACTCACACAGACATATACACACACACACACTCACACAGATACACATCACACACACACAATCACACACACGCGCACGCACACACACACACACAGACATACATACACACACACACACACACACACACTCACACAGACATACATACATACACACACGCAGACACACACACACACACAGACATACACACACACAGACATACACACCACACACACACAGACACGCAGACATATGCGCAAGCACGCACATACACACACACACGCGCAAGCCACACACACACACACCGACATCCACACACACACTCACACACACGCACCCGCACACGCACCACAACACAGACACAGACACAGACACAGACACAGACACAAACACAGACCAGACACACACACACAGTGAGTGTTCTCTTACCAAGTACATCCAGGAGGTAGCTGTGTGCGATGGAGCCATGTTTGTCTCCACCAGGCAGTGTAGTTCCCACGGTCCGAAGGCACGACGCTCTCCATCACCAGGCTCCAGTGCTGGTGTCTCAGCTACAACACAGACACACACACACACACACACACAACACAGAGAGAGAGAGAGAGAGAGAGAGAGAGAGAGAGAGAGAGAGGTTAGAAACACGTTAAAGATTGGGTTGTCTGTGTGCTGGTGTGTTTTTCCTACGGAAACTGGGCTGTCCTTCAGAAAGTCTGTCTGTCTGTCTGTGTCTGTCTGTCTGTCTGTCTGTCTGTCTGTCTGTCTGTCTGTGTCTGTCTGTCTGTCTGTCTGCTGTCTGTCTGTCTCTATGGTAACTGGTCTTTGATGTGTGCAGTGTAAACAGGAACAACAGTGTGTTACATCCCTGTAGAGGGGAGGCTAAATGTCAGGTCCCACCACCGAGGCCAAGTATGTGGTGCAGGTATGCTGCTAAAAACCCCTTTCTCTCACCCTCCTCCCGCGTCCCCACTCCCTTTCCACTACCGTCTTACCCTTCATCCCTCCCTCCCTCGCTCCCTCCCTCCTTGCCTTCCCCCTCCTCCCCTCTCCTACCCTGTGTGTGTGTGTGTGTGTGTGTGTGTGTGTGTGGTGTGTGTGTGTGTGTGTAGGTGTGTATGTATGTGTGTGTATGTGTGTGTAGGTGTGTGTGGTGTGTGTGTGTGTGTGTGTGTGTGTGTAGGTGTATGTATGTGTGTGTGTAGGTGTGTGTGTAGGTGTGTGTAGGTGTGTGTGTGTGTGTGTGTGTGTGTGTGTGTGTGTGTGTGTGTGTGTGTACCTTGATGCCTCCGATGCGATGCTCTCCCCTGAACTCTCGGCTGTTCTTCATCCAGCGGATGGTGGGCAGGGGGCTGCCCATGGCCGGGCAGCGGAACTTGACGGTGTTCCCGGCGGGCACAGCATACAGCTTCTTCTCCATACGCTGGGTGTGAGTCCAATAGGGCCCTACGGACAGACCCAACCAGAACCCAACCAGAACATTAGGACACTGTTTGTGTGTGTGTGTGTGTGTGTGTGTACGTGTACGTGTGCGTGTGCGTGTGTGGTGTGTGTGTACGTGTGTGTGTGTGTGTGCGTGTGTGCATATGTGTGCGTACGTGTGCGTACGTGTGCGTGTGTGGGTGTGGTGTGTGTGTGTGGTGTGTGTCTGACTGACTCACCTCTTGTGAAGTACACTTGGTCATTCTCAACCTCAGCGGAGGTGTCCACCAGACCGTTGTCTTCATCATCATCATCATCACCTGACCCCACCGAGTCTGCACAAAACATGGAAGCAATGTTTCAAATATAACAGTGTTTCAAATATCACAGTGGTTTAAAAACACCAGAACTTAATAGGCTATCTGGCCAAAAACTGATGACTCATGGTTGTGACCTCATGTTTTTAAATGGTATTTTCACATCAGGTTGTCATAGCACTAGTAACGCTAAAGTCGTGGATTCGATTCCCGCTGGGACCATACATACAAAAAATGTCATATGGCTAAATGCCATATATTATTATTATTATTATTATTATTATTATTATTATTATTATTACTATTATTACCATTATTATTATTATAATTATTATATTACCATTATTATTATTATTATTATTATTATTATTATTATTATTATTATTATTGTCTACTAAGTGTGACCTCAGCGTGACCTCACCTGTGACGGTGATGGTGAAGTTCCTCAAGGCCCTCCCTGGTTCCGCGGAGCGTGCACACATACGTGCCCGAGTCGTCGTAGGTCACGTCCGTGATCTCCATCACGCCGCCGCGGATCTGGATGCGAGGCGTGTGCTGCACCCGTGTGGCGCCCTTGAACCAGTCCACGCCCCCGGGGCGGTTCACGTCACAGCGCAGCTTCAGGACGTCGCCGGGCTCCAGGAGAAGGTGGTTCCGAGGTGTTCTCGTTGAGGTCCTCTTCTAGGGCGTCTGGACGGTACGACGACAGAGAAGGCCGGGACGAACGCAGGTTAATAGGGTACTGACACACACACTGGTCATATACACACACACACACACACACACACACTGGTCATATACACACACACACACACACACACACACACACACACACACACACACAAAGAAAATGCTCTTGCTCTCTCTCTCTCTCTCTCTCTCTGTCTCTCTCTCTCACACACACACACACACACACACAGACCAATCAGCAAGGCTCCACATTTCCTTCTAAAGAGAGTGGCCATCCCCTCAACTGTGACCTTTCAACTCTTGCTCCCGTTCATCTCACCCCCTCCCTGCCCCCCCCCCCCCCCCCCCCCCACACACACACACAAAAAAGAGGTTACCATGGAGACTCAAAGAGGCCTACCCCCCTCCCCTGCCCCCTCTGCTCCTTGTTTTGTTTAGCATGGATCATTGTGGGAGTGAGAGCAAGCTAGCGACACAGTCAGCCCCGAAGAAGAGAAAGAAAGGAAAAGAAAAGAGAGAAAGAAAAAAGAAAAGAAGAATGTATCTAATGAACATGTTGTGGCGTGACAGTGGATGGAGCGGCAGGGTAAATGGATGGGGTGGTGATGGTTCAGTGGCAGTCTAAGAGACGGGCTCAGAGGGACTCAAACCAGCCTGCCAGGCAAACACTGGCTCTCACCACCACACAGATGGCCCCTGTCACACCCTACCTCGTCTCTCTCTCTCTCTCTCTCTGTCTTTCTCTCTGTCTGTCTGTCTCTCTCTCTCCCTCCCCATCTCTCTCTCTCCCTCCCCATCTCTCTCTCTCTCTCCCTCCCCATCTCTCTCTCTCTCTCTCTCTCCCTCTTTCCCTCCCCTCTCTCTCTCATTAGATACTCTCTTTCTCTCTCTCCCTCCCTCCCCCTCTCCCTCTCTCTACCCCTCTAGGATCATTCTGTTCTGTAATCACCTGCTGGAACGTTAACGCCAGTTTCCAAGTCCAGGGAGTGAGGGATGACGGTTCCTAAAGAGGACATAGGACAGGTGGTTAGCATACTCATACACTTCCAAGTATGTACTTGTATAGGATAGTATAGGAGTACAACACAAGACTAAGGAGAGTTAACATACGTCATTGAGGGATCACAACAAAGCTGTTTTGTGTGGAGAAAACAACCTCATAAATAATCAACAGAGACTATTTGATATGAGGAAAGGACCTTAACAATCAACAGAGACTATTTCATATGAGGAAAGACCCTAACAATCAACAGAGACTATTTAGTATGAGGAAACACCTTAACAATCAACAGAGACTATTTCATATGAGGAAAGACCCTAACAATCAACAGAGACTATTTAGTATGAGGAAACACCTTAACAATCAACAGAGACTATTTAGTATGAGGAAACACCTTAACAATCAACAGAGACTATTTCATAAGAGGAAATATCCTAATATCCTCAGGTCCTAATAATGAACAGAGAGATGAGGTGTTTACCTGGTAGGACCTGCAGCCAGGCGGACTGCATGGACTGTAGTGTGTGTCCTGCGTGCGTGGTCTCAGCCATACAGACGTACTCTCCCGCGTCCTCCAGACTCACGTTGATCAGGGGCAGGGCGTTGGTCTTGGAGCTGTTGCACTGGAGGGGCTGTGTGGGGAAAAGGACATGAAGACCAGTTAGTTAGTTAGCCTACTAGATAGTTAGTTAGCCAACTAGTTAGTTAGGTAGTTAGGTAGGTAGTTAGTTAGTTAGACTACTAGTTAGTTAGTTAGGTACTTAGTTAGTTAGCTAGTTAGTTAATTAACCTACTAGTTAGATTGTTAGTTATTTACTTAGTTAGTTAGTTAGCCTACTAGTTAGTTAGTTAGTTAGCCTACTAGTTAGTTAGTTAGTTAGTTAGTTAGTTAGTTAGATAGATAGTTAGTTAGCCTACTCGTTAATTAAGTAGTTAGTTAGTTAGTTACTTACTTACTTAGTTAGCTAGTTAGTTAGTTTGCCTACCTACTGATGTGGCAAAGACATCAGTAGGCCACAAGTAAAGGCTTATGACAGGGCAACAGTTGGATTGATCCATAGACAGTATCTCATAGGCAGGCCTAATAACACTGTAACTACTAGTGACATCGTTGTTATTACATAATGAATGACAGCAGCGACGTCTCTCCTGTGTTTTGTGTGAGTGTCCGGTGTCTTACCGTCAGAGGTGTGAGGTGAGGCTGGCCCTCCGCTCCCAGGCGGTCCCCGTCTCTCCTAAGCCACTGGACCTTGGTGAAGGCGGGTCTGTGGACCTTACACACCAGCTTCACCTGCCCCCCCACCACCACTGTGGCGTTCTCAGGGTAGCCCAGCAGAATGAGGGGCCGAGATATTCTTAGATCTGGGGGGGGTGGGAGAGAGGAGAGGAGGGGAGTGGAAAGGAGGGGAGAGAGAGGATTGGAGGAGAGGAGAGGAGAGGAGAGGAGAGGAGAAAAAAGGAAAGGAAAGGAGAGGAGAGGAGAGGAGGGGAGAGGAAAGGAGAGGAGAGGAAAGGAAAGGAAAGGAAAGGAAAGGAAAGGAAAGGAAAGGAAAGGAAAGGAGAGGAGAGGAGAGGAGGGGAGAGCAGGGGAGAGGAGAGGAGAGGAGAGGAGAGGAGAGGAGAGGAGAGGAGAGGAGAGGAGAGGAGAGGAGAGGAGAGGAGAGGAAAGGAAAGGAAAGGAAAGGAAAGGAAAGGAAAGGAGAGGAGAGGAGAGGAGGGGAGAGCAGGGGAGAGGAAAGGGAACCATGAGAAATGGACAACAAAAGCAGCACACATCCATAGGTTTCAGTTTACATGCCATACGCCCTGACGCCTGAGCAAGCAGACATACGCCTTTCTGAGCGTGCTCGTAATTTAACCCAGACACCTGGTGATAAAGTGCACTGATAAAACCAGACTAACATGTCACGATAACCTCACCTACACGCAAACACACACTCTCTTTCTCTCTCCCTCACACACACACTCTCTCTCACACACACACACTCTCTGTCACACACACTCACTCACTCACACACACGCACACACACACACACACACACACACACACACTGCGTTCGTTCAGCCATATGCGCGGGCCGCTCAGTCACACAGAAAGAGCAATTCCAGACCAATTTTCTGTCTGATTGCTTCCTGCAGCCCTCAGTCAAAAGGCAATCTGTTCCCGGGCTAGCGTTAGCATAGCGACCGAGCTGCTCTGTCTCTCTCTCTCTCTCTCTCTCTCTCTCTCTAAAAGCCTTGTGTAGAGGTAGGGAGGTAGGGGAGGTAGGGGAGGTAGGGGAGGTAGGGAGGTAGGGGAGGCAGGGAGGTAGGGGAGGCAGGGAGGTAGGGGAGGTAGGGAGGCAGGGGAGGTAGGGAGGCAGGGGAGGCAGGGAGGTAGGAGAGGTAGGGAGGTAGGGAGGTAGGGAGGTTGGGGAGGTAGGGAGGTAGGGAGGTAGGGGAGGTAGGGAGGTAGGGAGGCAGGGGAGGCAGGGAGGTAGGGGAGGCAGGGAGGTAGGGGAGGTAGGGAGGTAGGGGAGGTAGGGAGGCAGGGGAGGCAGGGAGGCAGGGGAGGCAGGGAGGTACGCTAACCCACAAGGGACACCATAGAACAACATCACCCTGTTCACCAGCAGGCTAATGCTTCACGTGTAGACGAGGTATACACAATACTGCCATTATGCTGCCAGAGGCATTGCCTGGTACATGGATGTAGCTGTAGTCAACAACTTCTTATTCTCTACTATTATGCCATGATGGTCCTGTATGATTATACTATATATATACTGTACGTATATATAAATCATTTAAAATATATATATATATACAATTGATCATTCATTCGTTGTTTTGCGGCATCGAGTTCCACATGTGCTGCCCATCATATGAAGTATGCCCATTCAGTCAGGGGAGGCTGGTGGAGGTAGGAATCGGAGGACGCGCTCATTGTAATGCATGGAATGGAATGAGGAATGGTGCGTTTGATACCGTTCCTCATTCCATGCATTACAATGAGCCCGTCTTCCGATTTCGGCCTCCACTGCATTCAATGTGTCCTTTCACTGAGAGAGACTCCTCTGGCTGCTCGAGCTCACCATCTCTCACAGCTAGCTACTATACTCAGAAACACAGTAAAAACACAGTAAAAACACAGTAAAACACAGTAAAAACACAGTAAAAACACAGTAAAACACAGTAGAAGCCACTGTATTTGGCACGGAGGCACCAGATTCCCCCAGCAGGCACAAAGAGGGGCCAGTGCTATGCTAATGAACTTGTGAGGACTCAAACTGAACCGTCCGTGGCCTTCCGATGAACTCTCGGCTAAGTGTGAATAGTCACCCCGTGACGAGGGGGCTGAACACAACACAAACAACAACACAAACAACACCACACTTTCATTGGTGTGACTGGGCTTTTCCTGGCAGGGAGAGGAGGGACTCTAGCTAAGCTTTACCATCACATGCACTTTTACCCTCGGGTTCACCCGTTGTGGAGACTAGCGTCTCCTTTCAGGGGTGAACCTGCTCCAGGGTTCTGTTTCTTGTCTGGGTGAGATATTTGGCAACGTTAGTCGCTTATGTAAACGGACGCCCAGTAAAGACGCTGAGATCCTACCGGGCTCTTGCTTTAACCTGAAAAGCATAAGCGTCTGCAACATGTCATCTGTAAAAGTCTTATGTCACATGTGATATGTATGTTATACGTGTGATTAACATGTTATGAATTGATTTCATAAGAGCAACCGGTGCTAATATTTCAGCAAAAACTGCAAAACAAAGAATACACCAGCAAAAGCCCAGTGATTGACCTGATATCCCAAAGGCATCAATTCATACTAATGAATGAATTTGATACAGGATATTTCACAGATGGATATAGAAGGGGGGCGGGGGGGTGGGTGGGGGGGTGTTCCTATGAAAAGCCGGTCCAAGCAGAAGCGTGAGAGGTTGTGTTCCTGTCCAGGCTCTCTCACTGTGGGGGCTGTGTGTTCCAGTTCTGTGTGTGAGGTAAAGCTTTCACTCCTCAAGAAAGCAGAAAAAAAAAAAGAAAAAAAAAAGACACGCTTCATCTCTCGGCGCGCCGCCATAAAAAAAGTCATAACGGTTGCCTCTGTCTCGCCCTCTCTCCAGCCTCTCTCCCCAGCCTCTCCCCAGCCTCTCTCCCCAGCCTCTCTCCCCAGCCTCTCTCCCCAGCCTCTGTCTCGCCCTCTCCCCAGCCTCTCTCCCCAGCCTCTCTCCCCAGCCTCCCTCCCCGGTGGGGTAAGTGGAACTTTCCTGGGTGGATGGCTGGGCCCGGCGCTGCTGAATGATCAATGATCGCCGTTGTCAAATGAGTCCAATCTCTTCTGGCAGGGACTTAGCGGTGCATTGTGGGTCCCCTCCGCAGGGCTCCCGAGACCCTTCACGGCTTCTCCTCGGCGGGAGCCAGCTTGGCGAGGGAGTCACGGGGGAGAGGAGGGGAGGGGAGAGGGGGGAGGGCGGGGGGACGCTTTTAACGAACAGGTCAGCCCTAACGCCCAGAGTTCACTTCAGTCCACTCCCTGTCCCTCTCACTCTCAACTGCTTTTCCAGGCCCTCATGATGACAACGATAATCCCCCCCTCCTGAGTGGATTGTTGTATTCACCCAACTAAGTACTTAGCTCTACCTAACTACCAGTTCTGCACAGCTGTGTGGATGTAACGTTCAGGAAAACAAATGATTTTAAAAGTGTTTGTTAGATCTCCCCTGGACTCCCCAAAACAGCAGCAGAAGGGCTTGGCTGATAGTGATCAGTGTGTATGTGTGGGGGGGGGGGGACATGGAGACGGACAGGGAGACGGCCGGGGGGGGGGGGGGGGGAGACAACTACAGAGAGAGACCCAGTTCCTCTTGTACTACCCCCACAAGCCTTCAGGGCAGCAATCTGCAGAGCCTGTCGTCAATCTGCACACATCATAACAATACTTAGAAGCTGAATGGAAGGCTGGGGCTGGCAGGTAGTAAACCAAAGACAGGCGTGTGTTTGTAAAGAATCAATGGAAGCCCCTCCAGCCCCCCCCCCCTCCCCCACCCACCACCCACCCCCACAGCCAACCCCCCCCCCTGTCCTTCCTCCCCTCCCCTCCCCTTCACCCCCCCACCCCTTCTCGGCTGGCAACCGTCCAGACAGATTTACACTTCCGAGCCTCGGGTCTTGCAGGGATCGGGTAGCGCGGTTTACTGCAACCCAAAACACCGGGAGGCTTTTTTGCACCCCCTCAAAAATGATTACAACCTTTTTCTCCTTCCTGTCACCTTGGCTTTTCCGGGGTCTCACACCTCCACTCGGGCTGGCTCCTCTCACCAGAGACCCACCTGATATATCAAACACTCCTCAGGGTGCTGAAGGCTCTCCTCTCCCCTCTCTGGGTGACATGGTTCACTCAGTGGAACGGGAGGAGGGCGTAACGAAGAAGCGTTTGGATGTCCTTTTATCAGGTTTTTTTTTGCCTTTGAAGTTGCTTTCTTTTATTGTTTGTCTGTGGTGAAATTTAACAGCCTCACGACAAAACTTTAAGCGGTGTCGTATAGCCGCATTGGAGGGGCGTAGATAGACATTTAGACATTTGCTCTAAAACGGAGAGACTTCTCCAGGGAGGCTCGAATCACTTGTTCATCGTCCTCAAGGGAACATCCCACTAAAGACACGGGAAGAAATCCCACTAAAGACGGGAGAAATCGGAGAACAGGCTCATTGTGATGCATGGGTGGAATGAAGAGGTGACTGCCGTTTCTCATTCCATTCCATGCATCACAATGAGACCGTCCTCATTGACTTCTACCTCCACCGGCCTCCCCTCACCTGACGTCCCCAGTATAGGGAAGAGGACAACGCAGTGTTGGAGTCAGAGGGTCAGACGTACCTTTATCTTCTCCTTCCTCCGCTCCGATGGCCTTGGCCAGGACTCCGTCAGCCAGGCAGAGTAGGATGATGCACACCGTGCAGATGTTCACCATCTTGAAGACGTGTGTGCACGCGTGTGTGTGTGTGTGTGTGTGTGTATGTGTGAGTGTGTGTCTGATCGTACAGGGTTGAAGCCTTGAGATGGCCTCACACACTGTTTCCTGGCATGGGCTTCTTAAAAAAAAAAAACTCTCACCACAAAAACTGGACCCTGGAAAGACAACAACAACAACAACAACAACACAAGTCAGTCATTTCTCATGCACCAAATACAGCATATTGACACTTTCCCACGTATAACCACATTGACCCTGTTTATGGTACCGTTCGAAATAGGTACAGACATATAAACAAGCTCTTTCTCGGCCGGGAACGCGCTCTAAGGTCGTTGTATTCTTAAACAGATGTCCCTAGTGTCCAGTCATTACTGCACATTGTCCACTGTCCCCTGCCGCATGAATAACTAGAGCCCGCTAATGCGGGGCTGTTACGGACTGTTGTTTGTCAATGAAAGGTGCACAGCATAATGGCTCGTTATGAAAACACTCGAACCCTGCCAGGCAGCCACCGGACAGCAGCAACAATTGTAGATTTACTCGTTGGCTCACTCAGTAGAAAAACATAATAGGTGTGAAGTTGTATTTTTCATGGTTTCGCTATAGGCTATATTTTCTTGTGGGGACTTATTTGGGGAACGCCGATTGAAGTTCTGAAGAACAACACCATGATTGTAGTTCTGAAGAACAACACCATGATTGTGTTTTTGATGGAAATGAGCTGTTTGTGTTATTATCGCGTGACGGGAGACCACTGTTGGCAGCAGGAACTAGACTGGGAGCTGCGTGATAGGTCCGGATGACGCCAACCGAACCGAGTCGGGCCAACTGTGCACAGGCGCCAGTCCCGGGGTGATCCAGGCAGACCATGTGCGTGTTGCGCGGCGCACAGCGTTTAACGAACTCAGTGAAATATGTCCTTTCTCCATTCATTGAGAACCGGAAAGAGACTATGGTGAGTTTTTTTCTCTCTCTGGGCCGCAGCAATCTTGTAGCCGATCATGACAGACCCATGTAAAAGTTGTCCTCGGTTCAGAGCAGAGGGACAAACTTGTCATGTCAAACGCACCCAGTGAACGTGTGTTTTTAAATTCGATAGGGAGAGAGATTTAGGCTACACAGCCGATTCGTTTGTTTGCTTTAATGTATTCTCTTCAGACCGTTACGATGCTTTTGTCATTAATCAAAAGATGTCTTCGGCTCCGTTACCTTCCAACAGCTCGCTGGGTTAAATTTTAACTTGGGTATCACCGTGAGAAATTACCCCAGTGTAACCCCATTGCGCACGGGTACGATTCTATAGCCGGTCTTGGCAACCTTTACTAAGCAGTACATTCTTATCAGAATCATGTCGGACAATCTCCATTCAGAACGAATAAAAACAAGATTGTCTGGTCTCACAAGCTCCTAAAGTCCATTAAATCGATGACACCAGAAACAAGGTTTCAACTGTTGGCTATTGCGCAGCAGATTGTGCCACATTCAAGCAATATCTCAAATGCTCACTTAAGAAAAGACCTGAACTGACACCAGAGTACAGATTGTGTGTGATTTGGATAAATGTGTCGGAAGAGAGACCTATGAGATATTTCATTTAAACTCCCAAATAAGCAAATTGTCTGAATAATACTAATGTTTAATCAAAAACTCCAATCAGTTGTATATGTCCTTATCATTCCATGTTATTTAAAACGTGTAGAGTTGTACAATAAAACAATTGCTTATTAAGATTCTGTAAGACGGTAAGAGAAAAGCATGACATATTATTTTCATGTAACTTGAATGTATATTACCTTTTCTTCCGTTCTGTGCTCTTAAGGATCAATCCTTGATAAAGTTCGATTAGGCACTAGAAAATCCTAGTTCCTTTCGATCGTGGTGAATATTGGAATCCTCATTTGGTCTGCTTTTCAATCCTTTGCGAATAATAATTTAAAAAAGTGTCTTTGGTAAATATTCAGTGTGAGTCCAGGTGGAAACCTCGGAGATACACACTTATAAATCCATCAAAACAAGCCGAACATGAGCGACAGCTGTTCGCACGAGCCTGAGGAAGAAGGAGTTGAGCCTTGGGACTGAGCGCAAAGTCCACTTCACCCCGACACGGTTCTGTTCTCACTGTTCTTAATCCATAAGGAGGGAGACTTTGGCGAAACTTGCTACGAGTTTCTTCTCCTCTTGCGATTTGGGGGGAAAGATCCGTTGTGGCGATTGTAAAAAAAGATACATACAAATCTCCAGTGTGAGGTGTAGAGTCCGTTGTAGGTCTATGATCGCTCCTTTCTCAATGTGGATCAATGATTCGGCAACAGCGCAGCGACAATAGAACAGATGTTGGTGAATCTTTGCGCAGTGTGATTTGCTCTTCACTCGCGCCGAGTCATGAATGAGTTAGTCCTCGAGAAAGCAGTACGTTTAAAAACGAGCTAAATCTCAATTAGCCTCTCTCTCTCTCTCTCTCTCTCTCTCTCTCTCTCTCTCTCTCTCTGGCCATGTAGCGGGGTAGTGCTGCGTCTCGCTGCCAACCCGACTCCACTGCTCTCTGAACGCAGGAGTCACAACAATGGACTAAAACGAACGAGAGCGGGGGAGGAGGGGGTGATTCAGTAACCCCCACCCCCAAAACAAATCCCTTCTGAGGCAGACCCTGGGTGACAAATATAAACCAAGATCTCTGCCGCCTCCACTTCATTCTCTCGCAAGACACAGTTTATCTGGATTCTAGCTCTCCACGGAGACGGTTCTATCAGGACAGACACCAGTGCATTCATTTGAGCAAAAAACTTGATTACTTCTACTAAAAATAATAAAGATTTAACAAATTAATGAAAAATAAAATATTATTAACCGACAAAATTGTTCCCGAAATAAATGTAATAAATTAACAGACAATGTGCCCATTATGTTGCTCCACTATTGCGGTGAGGTTAATAGTCATTAGTTGTTCATTCATTCAAAAGTCGCGCTCATTATGCATATGGGGTTGTTTTTTCGTCATGGGTTTATGGCGTTCCTTTATTTATTGCATGTTAATTTGGTGCGTAAACAAATAGGACTTAAAGAGTTCTTTGAAATGTAAGCAATTATAAGGTACTTGCTTTCTTGTATTCAATAGCTGTGAATTACCCCGTCTTTAATTGCATCATCGCGGTACAGAACACGTAATCCTGTTAGATGCGGCTGGAGACAGAACACGACTGGCCTCACAACGGCCTTTATTAATTAGGGAATTGAACTACTCTGTCACTCT
>NW_028153190.1:7500-10000 GCF_951799395.1 Argentina silus
TAAAAAAGACAGTGTGTCTGTCTTGGTAAGAGATGATAAGAATTTTAAGGGAGAGAGAAACAGAAAAGTCTGGAGAGTTTTAACTGTTTCGATATTTTTTGCTACATTTTTCTGTTCAGTTTTACAGTATTTTTGCTTCCTGCCCATAATATATAACCAAATAACGAAACAGAAACATATAAATAAAAAACAGACAATAGACATTCACCCATTAAAACGTACACTATGGTTATAGTGGTTCAGGGAACATCTCCAGTGTATTCTTCTCCAAAACCCCAAACAGAAATATAATTGAACTCCATCATAAAACAATGACAAATTCTTCTCTAATAGATCTAGGATTACATGTCCTTAAAACAAAAGAACGAATATCTTGGCAAAGGTTTTGAGTCAGTCCTACAACCACTAACAGAGGAGACCGGTTCGCCCAAACTGAGGCAGCCTCTCCGAGCGGGTTCTGTGGAGTTGTGCTTGTCTCAGTGTTTTCTCCCTGTGTCCATGCTGCCCCGGGCTCCAGCTCTCCCCGCGCTGAAGAGCCTAAACCAAGACCACCAAACAGAACTCAGCAACACGACCACAGCCAGCTACGACCAAAGCGACCACGACCACAGCCAGCTACGACCAAAACAACAGAGCATTTTAGCCCCTGATTATTTTCTTTGTTTCATTTCACTATGGTCTCTTATGACAAATAAATATGAATTTAATTTCTCATCAGCTCAGTGTTCCCAGTCATAAGAGGTGGGTGGCACAGAGAACATGTTAGGATACATTACCCCGTTTAAAGTCAATACAAATGGAACAAACAATATGCCACAAAAACAACTATGGATCGTGCCACAGTGTGGACTAATTTTTATAACATGCCACAACATGGACAAGTCCATCTGCAGATGATGCCATTATATGAGGAAAAGGCAGTTAAGTCACAGCCATTTCTCCTAAAGCCTGGGTAATTGAATGATAGCCTGTAACATAAGCTTCATAATGAAACCAACACTATTGACATGGAGCAGTAATAGGTCTGGAACCAGGAGAGAGTGTCAGACACTGCTTTTACAGCACTGGAAAGCGAGAAGGCACTTTTCAATGCCCCTGCTGTTCAATTAGATTGCGATCGCATAGTGTGTGTGAGAGTTCGTGTGCGTGTGTGTGTGTGTGTGCGTGTGCGTGTGCGTGTGCGTGTGCGTGTGTGTGTGAGTGTGTGTGTGTGTGTGTGTGTGTGTGTGAGAGAGAGAGAGAGAGAGAGAGAGAGAGAGAGATTATTTAACCTACCAAAAACGAATACATCTAAACTAAATAATAAAACTCAGGACAAATACTCAGGACATACTCAAAAGGAAATTTTATCATTTTTAAATCCATCCACAAATGTCCTTTTTTAGAGAAAAGCCAAGTCTGTCAAGACTAAACCATCCTGTCTGAGAGGATCATCCATATATCTTCTCACAATCATCATGAGATACTTTGTCACTAATAACTGGAACCTCTGAACACTGGACACACACACACACACACACACACACACACACACACACACACACACACACACACAGTTAATGATAAAGAACACTCGTGGCAGAATGTGGAGTGATCAAGATGAGAGAGGGCAAAGAGTGTGACTCAGATGAGATCCCTCTATGGACACACACACACACACACACACACACACACGCACGCACACACACACACACACACACACACACAAACTCTGAGGAGCAAGTGATGAGAATCTCGAACAGTGAGTCAAAAGTGCTGCACAGACCTCTACCACCCCCTAGTGGCAGCATGTGATAACCCTCTGGAATGCAATCAAGGCATACAATTTAACAAAAATATAATTTGTCAAATCTTGTACAGTACACAGCACACAGCTCACATCTAATGGAGAAAAAGATTACAGTGTAATAGTCAAAATCGTGGGTATCACTGGACTCTTGGAAAACAGGAAGAATTCTCACGATGTACATTTTGAGAGACATTCAGAAACAAGTGGGCGACTCCTCCTCGGCCTGCGGTAAAGAGGCTGAAGGTAGAGAGGAAGATGGGTGTTAAGGTGAGGTAAACTCCATGTTCATGTTTTTAGCTTTTCTATTTTCTTCTTGATTGTTGTTGAGGAACACATACAGGTGTAAAGTTAGCACGGGTGTAAAGTGCTTGGTGAACCTGCCCTTATGGGTTATGGGTACAGTCTGAGGATCAGAGATTTACATTTACATTTATGGCATTTAGCAGACGCCTTTATCCAAAGCGACTTACAACAAATACATTTGTTTAAGTAAGTGAATCATCTATCCATCAGTCATCATAAGATAAAGTAATCAATGCTCACACCAGGGGCCATTGGCAGTCTCAATGCCAGAAGGCATTTTTTTTTAAATTATTATTATTTATTAACAGGAGAGAATTTGTACAGGGGGGTAGTGGGGGTGAAGAGGTCTCAAGGGTTGGGTGTGTGTGTGTGTGTGTGTGTGTGTGTGTGTGTGTGTGTGTGTGTGTG
>NW_028153189.1:2500-7500 GCF_951799395.1 Argentina silus
TACATTCCGCCTAGTGGTAATTTACTGTACTGCACGTCTGTACTCTGGGCAAAACAGATTTAGTATATTATTATTCACGTATTATTCACATAACAGAAATATACATCTAGATATGTACACACACACTCTCTCCACCGTCTAAACAAGTGTCCAGGCACTTTCACGTGTCATCAGGGGGTCTGAAGACAACAAACCCTAACCCTTCCCAGACCTAGATTAATCCCTAGACCCAGATTAATCCCTAGACCCAGATTAATCCCTAGAAGACTAGAAAGCATCTTCCATAGAGAATCTTCTTTGAAGGTGTAGTTTAGCCGAGCATGTCGTTTAATCTAGGTCTGGTAAGGGTGTAGCTTAATCTCGGTCTGGGAAGGGTGTAGCTTAATCTAGGTCTGGGAAGGGTGTAGCTTAATCTAGGGCTAGGAGTGCCTAACAGAAACCCTGGACATACTGCACTAGCTTCAGTTATCATCATTATCATCATCATCATCATCATCATCATCACCATCATCATTCTCTTGCTCTTCCAGTTTAGTATTAACACAAACTGTCAGGCCCTGCTGGAGATGGGAATACTGGCTCATATCCTGACCATGGTGGACCAGGGTGGTTCGTTTGCTGCTTGTTACACTGAGAACTTGGGCCAAAAAATCAGATCATCATGACCAGACCTGGTCTTCAACATGGACCAGACCTGGTCTAGACCTGGTCTTCAACATGGACCAGACCTAGTCTTCAACATGGACCAGACCTGGTCTAGACCTGGTCTTCAACATGGACCAGACCTGGTCTTCAACATGGACCAGATCTGGTCTTCAACAAGGTATGAATCTGTCTCAGCTGCCCGGTGGTGGATGGACACCACTAATGAACAGGTTGATTCTGCAACAAACTGATTACAATCCAAAGGGGGACTTACTTCACGTCAGTGTTCCACATATCAGAACATCGTTAATGTCAGGGCTGACAACAATAACATACATCAGGCCTAGAAATGCCACCATGCGTACATATTACATATGTGTCTTTCCACAGACTGTGTCTGTTGCTGTAGATGAGAGGCAAACACAGTCAGACCACCAACAAGACAACACAGTACAGGACACCAAAAGTAAGCACATGTTTCCAACACGTTTTCATCTCTAGCTTTGCTCAGATTTGAATCGAGATGTACACTCACCGGCCACTTTATTAGGTACACCTGTTCAACTGCTCGGTAACGCAAATATCTAATCAGCCAATCACATGGCAGCAACTCAATGCATTTAGGCATGTAGACATGGTCAAGACGACCTGCTGAAGTTCAAACCGAACACCAGAATGGGGAAGAAAGGTGATTTAAGTGACTTTGAACGTGGCATGGTTGTTGGTGCCAGACGGGCGGCAGTTCTCTGGGCGAAAATGCCTTGTTGATACCAGAGATCAGAGGAGAATGGCCAAACTCAAATGCAGAAGATCATCTCTGAACGCACAACACGTCGAACTACAAAAGGGGGTCCAACCCAGTACGAGCAAGGTGTCCCTAATAAAGGGGGTCCAACCCAGTACGAGCAAGGTGTCCCTAATAAAGGGGGTCCAACCCAGTACGAGCAAGGTGTCCCTAATAAAGGGGGTCCAACCCAGTACGAGCAAGGTGTCCCTAATAAAGGGGGTCCAACCCAGTACGAGCAAGGTGTCCCTAATAAAGGGGGTCCAACCCAGTACGAGCAAGGTGTCCCTAATAAAGGGGGTCCAACCCAGTACGAGCAAGGTGTCCCTAATAAAGGGGGTCCAACCCAGTAAGAGCAAGGTGTCCCTAATAAAGGGGGTCCAACCCAGTACGAGCAAGGTGTCCCTAATAAAGGGGGTCCAACCCAGTACGAGCAAGGTGTACCTAAAGGCCGGTGAGTGTAGTTCTCTGTTGAAGCAGAGACAGCTTCCTCTCTTCTCTTCAGGATCAAATGTCTCGAAACAACGTGGACCACAGGAAGGGTAGAGGACGCTGACGTCCAACCAGGACTTTCTATAAAGAAGTGGTTTCACATAAAGCCGCAGCTATACACACTTCTATACCAGGGGAGGCTTTTGGAGGTAGAAATCGGAGGACAGGCTCATTGTAATGCATGGAAAGAAATGAGGAATGGTTTTAAACACATGAATGTACCATTCCTCATTCCATTCCATGCATTATAATGAGCCCGTCCTCCGATTTCTACCTCTACCTCCCCTGTTCTATACACACGTTTATAACCCTAACTCGGCTCATCTTTCTCAGAATTCTTCCATTAAAGGCACAATCTATAACTTTAATTTCCAGTCAAAGGTGCTGCCCCCCTGCTCTTGTTTGTGAACTGTGGATTGTGCCTTTAACTGCGTCCTGAACACATTGCTCTGAAGGCCACATTCCCTCGTCAAAAAACACAAACTATCCCTTTGGATCAGAAACATCAGCTGATATCAGCGGGTATATATACATGTTGTCAACATGACTGGTTAAAACAGAGAGAAGAGAGGGTTCAAGTCAGTCTCTGAGATTGGCACCGTTGTTATGATACAGAAGTATGAGTCCATGTCCCTCGGTGATCCCTCAGTGACCCCCAGGCGACCCCCTGACTCACACACAGCTCTAGTTTCTGTTCCTTATGCGACCCGCTGGGTTTGGATCTGGGTCGACGGAGGAAACATGCCAGAGTGTCTCGTCACGGGAGCACGGCCCGCTGAAGCAACGTTCGTACATCCTCCTGACTCCATTGGTCCGTTCATCAACCCTAAACATGTGACAGAACCCACGCTTGTTGTTTGTTCAGGAGTGTGAGGTCTGTTTAGATGTGTCAGAGGAGGGTAAGGCAGTTATTGGTCCATATGTCTGATCTGCACCATTGTAGTCTGAATGCTGTTGTTGTTGTTGTTGTTGTTGTTGTTGTTGTTGTTGTTACTCCTACAGAAAAAGGGAACCCCTCCATGTCAAGTAAACACAGCCACACCTCTGGTGTCTCCCCAGCTAAGATCAACCATCCAGGTGGACCCATCCTCAGCTCCAGATCATCCCCCACGTAAAGAACACCCATGTCAGCCTGCCGTTGATGTGACCAGCCCCTGTCAGGAGGGTCAAAGTCTGTCGGAGCCGTGGTTAGCATGTAGCATGTTAGCATGTCAGGCCGTGCTCCGTGTTCCATGATGGAATGCCGACGTCCCATCATTCCTCACAGGAAGTTACATGTAGCACAACAGAGCTTCAGTCCGGAGGTGAATAATTACCTCCAAAAAAACACAAACAAATATTTAAAAAGAGAAAGGAGGAGGAGGAGGAGAGGTGGAGGCAGAGGAGGAGGAGGAGGAGGAGTAGGAGGGATACTATACATGAAAGGTCAAGGGTCAGAATCACTTCCTCCTTGGTTTGTTCTTTTTCTTCTTCTCTTGTTGTCCTTCCCAGCGACAGCCCCGCCCCTAGCTCCGCCCACTAGCCCATAGATCCCGCCCCTAGCCCATAGATCCAAGCAGTAAAATAGATGTTGATTGGCCACAGTGTGTCCTAGCTGGGCCAGCAGTCCCAGTCTCAGCCAATGAGAGGCAGCGATGGAGGGACATGTTGCTATCTCATATCCAGACAGTCCAGGTACTCCAGGATCAGGTCATAGCAGAACCGGTACTGGTCCTGGAACAGAGGCACACACCGAGCGTTACCTACAGGACAACACCAGTGACACAGGTAGTGGAGGCTGGTGGAGGTAGAAATCGGAGGACGGGCTCCTTGTAAAGCATGGAATGAAATGGGGAATGTTATCAAATCCACGTTTGATATCATTCCTCATTCCATTCCGGATACCATTCTATGCATTACAATGAGCCCTGTCCTCCAATTTCTACCTCCACTAGCCTCCCCTGACTAGCATAGAGTAGAATAGACATGTTACTACAGTAGCAGTGATACAGGGAGCGGAGTATTCTGATAGGTTAGTATGATAGAACACCCTGGTAAAGTGGAACGTCACAGCTGTAACACTGACATGATAATGCAGATATTTGGCAGTCAAACATTACTTCAACAATATTAGCGACTGGTCACTTTAGCCATGTTACTTGTAGCAGTACATGGCTTGGAGGTCAAACAATTTAGCACACTCAAAATTTTGCTAAAATAGCTATATTTACAAGTCTCCTATGGAGCTTCCAATCAAAACATGCTGTGTTGGTCTCTTTGTTTTGTTGTCATGGTATTCTTTGATTATGATACAATCCCTTTAGCAGAGTATAGAAAATGATCAAATAGAAAAGCATCGATGACAACAGAAACGTTGCAACAGAAATGTGTCTTCTGCTCTGCGCTAAGCAATCTCAGACATCTAAGAGGAGCAGAAACACTGGGACTCCTGGGGTTGTAATGTACGGGGTCTCCCAGGCCACCTACCAGGGACTCCACCATGTTGGGTTTGGAGTTGCGTAGCGTCTTGACGGCGTAGAAGATGTCCACCATGTTCTGGTAGTGGATCATCTCCAGCAGGATGGTGCTGGCGCAGAAGGTCCCGCTACGACCGCCTCCATTCCTGCAGGGGAGACCAGGACCGGTGTTAGCCGCTAAGCTAACCACACGCTAAGCTAACCAGACAGGACAGGTGTTAGCACGCTAAGCTAACCACACAGAACAGGAGTTAGCATGCTAAGCTAACCATACAGGACAGGTGTTAACACGCTAAGCTAAATAGACAGGACCAGTGTTAGCTCGCTAAGCTAAAGCCTGAAGCTTGTACTGGATCATCTTTACAAGGACCACCCGTGTTCCTACAGGGGAGATCCAGGGGTTGGTTAGCCTGCTGAACTAAAGCCAGGTCGGGCTCTAAGGCAAAACCAGCTGTCAGATAACAGTTTTTTAGTCAAGAGGTCGAAACACTGTGAATAGTTTTTACTGTTGAGATTTCAGAACTGTTGAGATTTCAGAACTCTGCAGGCAATTCTGCTTAAACATTTATGTGAGAAAGTTGTTAGTACTGCAGAATCAGCCCTCGGTCCAAGGTGAGCACAGA
>NW_028153187.1:0-1000 GCF_951799395.1 Argentina silus
CCTAGGAGGGCATTAGCAGGCCTCTGGAACACACTGAGGTTTCTAAGAGCCACACTGGGACTCTCTAAGCGTGAACTAATTCTTATCAAAGTCTGTGGGCGTAATCGACCGAGAGGGACGATGCCTCAAAGACTCGCCGCTTTTAATTTGTTAGCTTTGTTTATTCAGATGAGGGAAAAAAAAATGTTTTGTTTTCAATTAAGTAAATCATTATTATGTGTTCCAGCACTGCAGATAAAGAGAAGTGATTACAAGCTAACTTTAAATGCACTCAGGGCGTTACTGCACAGCACAGAGAAGGGCCCAGGCACGGTCGCGTGAGTAGTAGACACAGAGACACAGATTAAAGGCAGGGTTTGGTGTGTGGTGGACACAGATTAAAGGCAGGGTTTGGTGTGTGGTGGACACAGATTAAAGGCAGGGTTTGGTGTGTTGTGGACACAGATTAAAGGCAGGGTTTGGTGTGTGGTGGACACAGATTAAAGGCAGGGTTTGGTGTGTTGTGGACACAGATTAAAGGCAGGGTTTGGTGTGTGGTGGACACAGATTAAAGGCAGGGTTTGGTGTGTTGTGGGCACAGATTAAAGGCAGTGGACACAGATTAAAGGCAGGGTTTGGTGTGTTGTGGACACAGATTAAAGGCAGGGTTTGGTGTGTTGTGGACACAGATTAAAGGCAGGGTTTGGTGTGTGGTGGACACAGATTAAAAGGACGGTTGGGTATGTATTGGACACAGATTAAAGGCAGGGTTGGGTATGTATTGGACACAGATTAAAGGCAGGGTTGGGTATGTATTGGACACAGATTAAAGGCAGGGTTGGGTGTGTGGTGGACACACACTTCCTGATATTCACTCTCTCTGTTCTGTGATTGGTTGTTTCAGGACTGTGCAGGGTCAGGATTGGTCGATTGTGGTGAAATGGGCGTGTCGTCAACGGAGAGCTTCATCCATCACCCTCTGCTCCTCTTCCTCACACTGCTCTGGGGTAAGATAACAGTT
>NW_028153186.1:0-12500 GCF_951799395.1 Argentina silus
CTCATGATGGAGGTGGTGTAATGGTGTGGGGAAGGTTTTCTTGGCACACTCTAGGCCCGGTAATACTAATCAATCATTGCTTGAATGCCACAGCCTATTTGATATCATGTCATAATGGACCAGAATCTCAAAGGAATGTTTCCAACATCTTGTGGAATCAATGCCACGAAGAATTGAGGCTGTTTTGAGAGCAAAGGGAGGCCCTACCCAGTATTAGAATAGTGTTCCTAATAAAGGGAGTATTACCCAGTATTAGTATAGTGTTCTAATAAAGGGAGTATTACCCAGTATTAGTATAGTGTTCTAATAAAGGGAGTATTACCCAGTATTAGTATAGTGTTGTAATAAAGGGAGTATTACACAGTATTAGTATAGTGTTCTAATAAAGGGAGTATTACCCAGTATTAGTATAGTGTTGTAATAAAGGGAGTATTACCCAGTATTAGAATAGTGTTCCTAATAAAGGGAGTATTACCCAGTATTAGTATAGTGTTGTAATAAAGGGAGTATTACCCAGTATTAGAATAGTGTTGTAATAAAGGGAGTATTACCCAGTATTAGTATAGTGTTGTAATAAAGGGAGTATTACCCAGTATTAGAATAGTGTTGTAATAAAGGGAGTATTACCCAGTATTAGAATAGTGTTCCTAATAAAGTGCTCATGAGTGTAAGAAGTGCCAAGCCTGCAGTGACATCACCGCCCGAAGACGTGAAGCAGAAACGCTCAGCCAACGAGTCACGGTTCTGATCTGACTGACTGCCTCTCTGCTCTGCTCTTAGCTTCTTTGTGTGTGTGTGTTGTGTGTGTGTGTGTGTGTGTCTCTGTCTCTCTCTTTAGGAGCACAAGTTCCTTATTCCAGGGTGTCCTACCTCACCATTTCTCTGTTCAAAGGTTCAGAACACACAGAGGGTGTCTGTTAGATAACATGTCCATTCCTACAGAATGTTCTGGAACGTTCAGCCCTTCTGCACAAACCCAACAAGTCCCAGTCACAGACATCTTCTCTACACTCGATGACAGACAGGGGGCGACGTTCTGAAGATTGTCAGTAGAGTGTATGCTAAGACTGTTTGTCCCAGTTGGGCCCAAGTAGTAGTACTCACATGCCATAACATGACTGATGTAGCAGGGGAGAGAGAGAGAGAGAGAGAGAGAGAACTAGAGAGAGAGAGAGAACTAGAGAGAGAGAGAAAGAACTAGAGAGAGCACTTCTCGCCCCTTCTCTCTCCCTCCCCTGTCCACCCCTCTCTCTATTTCATCACCTCATCCATTATGTTCCCTCTCTCCCCCCTTCTCATCCTCTCTTTCCAATCCTTTTCTTCCTCCAGTAGGTACGCAGGTGAGGGTAATACTCCATCACCAGCAGGTACTTACGTGAGGGTAATACTCCATCACCAGCAGGTACTCCATGCGTCCGTCGGAGGTGAGGCGTTCGTCTCCAACGATGAAGCGTGCAATGTTGTCGTGCTCCAGCAGGGGGACGCGGTAGATGGCGCGCTCGTTGACGAAGTTCTGGCGGTTGGCGTAGGTGAACACCTTCACCGCCACGGGACGCTCGTCCAGGGAGCCCTTGTAGACCGAGCCGTACCGCCCTCGACCAATCAGCTGAGAGAGAGAGAGAGAGAGAGAGTGTGTGAAGGTCAGTTGTAGGTCAGTTGTAGTTCTTCCTGAGCGGGGTCGGGGGTCGGGGGTGAAGGAGCTCACCTCCAGCAGCTTGAGGTTGTCCAGGTCCAGGGACGGCTCAGACACGGCCGCCTCCATCATGTCCAAGTTGTGTAACCCCTGTTTACGATCTCCTGTATCACACACACACAGGCACGCAAACACACACACACAGGCACGCAAACACACACACAGCGGTTAGGTCATATTCCACCAGCATGCGGACCCCGGCTCCCTTCCCAGAATGCCGCGCGGCGTCTCACCAGTCAGCATGCGGTAGCCGAAGAAGAGTGCCACGATGAGGACCGCTACTATGGAAACGGACGCCAGGGCGATGACGATGGTCTCCTCCCGGTACAGCGCCCGCGGATCTGAGGATGACATCACAGAGCAGAGGTCAGAGGTCGAGGAGGGTGAGGATGCTCCTCGGGGACGACCTGGGGGGTCACTGCTGTATCGTATGAGAGATTAGGGATATCGGGGGGCGCTCGGTGGCGTAGCACACTAATGCACATACCACGTAATCTCAAGGTTCCTGGTTCCATTCCGACCCTCGACCTATCCTACATGTCATCCCTCCTCTCTCTCTCATCCTTCCTGTCAATCTCTACTGTCTCTATCCCAATAAAGCAGAAATGCCCTAAAAACATATTTAAAAAATATATATAGAAATATCGGCACCATTGCACATTTCCATTCTCTCTCTCACACACACACACACACACACACACACTACTATTACTGCTACTACATTTATCTACCCCCCCCCCTGCTGAAATGAAGTCACTTCTGAACGCGAAGGACTTCACCAGGGTACACACACACACACACACACACACACACACACACAGATCCTAGATCAGCCGGCATGGAAAATAGCCACAAGCTCCTGTAACACATCAGATACAGCTTCTGTTACTGGAGCCAAGGGCCGAGTCGCAGGTTTCCATGACAACCTCACTGTGCGCCACAGAGATAAATATGGATTTAAGCCTGTGAACTTTAAAGGTAATCTTCCCTCAGATACTCTTCAGTACCCGAGGCCTCCGCCTGGCGGAGCGCAGAGTCTGCACCAGCGCGTGTTTCTAACCATCGACGTTGGATTGGTCGACATGAGATGAAAAACATATGGAAAAAAAAAAAAAAGAGAAAGAAAAGCCAATCTCTCAGAGATGACAGGAGAATAATGAATCCCCTCCCCTCCTCCCCGCCTCCCCTCCTCCCCGCCTCTGACTTCACACACCAGAGACCAGGTGACTTGGAGTGGATCCAAACTCAACAACAATCAGAATGGGAAAAAAAAAAAAGCAACTCCACAAATAAAAAATGTTGCCTACCCACTCCCACTCTTTCATTTGTGGATCCCTCTCCCTAAAGCTGAGTGGGGTACAACACACTGCCACCGCGGGGGGTCCGGAGGGCTGATTATAGTATTTGTAGATTCGCTCTGGAGAAAAACAACACTTTTTGAAGGTTGCCATGGGGACGGGAGTGGAAGAAATTAGCCTGTAAACATCCAGATATAGAGCCTGCTAATGTGCACGCACACACACACACACCTGGGGCCTGGGGCTGCTGCTGCACCATAGAGCAGTTTAAAGGTTTAGATTTCTCAGTGTGGATCAATAAATATATGATTTCAGGCCTGGCAGTGGAGCGGTGGGTCAGACAGGCCTCTCAGGTCACACACACACACACACACACACACACACACACACACACACAACACACACACACACACACAGGGAGGGACCTCTGCAGATGTAACTGATCTGACTGACTGACTCTCTGCTTCTCTGTGTGTCTCTCTCTCTCCGTGTGTGTGTCTCTCTCTGTGTGTGTGTGTGAGTGTGTGTGTCTGTCTCTCTCTGTGTGTGTGTGTCTCTCCCTCCCTCCCTCTGTGTGTGTCTCTCCCTCCCTCCCTCTGTGTGTGTGTCTCTCCCTCCCTCCCTCTGTGTGTCTCTCCCTCTCCGTGTGTGTGTCTCTCCCTCCCTCTGTGTGTGTCTCTCCCTCCCTCTGTGTGTGTGTGTGTCTCTCCCTCCCTCTCCGTGTGTGTGTGTGTGTGTCTCTCCCTCCCTCTCCGTGTGTGTGTCTCTCCCTCCCTCTCCGTGTGTGTGTGTGTGTGTGTCTCTCCCTCCCTCTCCGTGTGTGTGTGTGTGTGTGTGTCTCTCCCTCCCTCTCTGTGTGTGTGTGTGTGTGTGTGTCTCTCCCTCCCTCTCCGTGTGTGTGTGTGTGTGTGTGTGTGTGTGTGTGTGTGTGTCTCTCCCTCCCTCTCCTATCTCTGCAGCAGCTCTACTGTTTACATGTCTTGGAGCCAGGAGTACTGGAGGCTGCCTGCCCTCCCCTCCCCTCCCTCCCTCCCTCCCTCCCTCCCCTGTCCACCACTCTCTCCATTTCATCACCTCATCCATTACGTTCCCTCTCTCCCCCCTTCTCATCCTCTCTTTCCTATTACTTTCTCCTCCATCGCTCTCTCTCTCTCTTTTTCACTCAATCTCCCACTCTTTTCAATCTCCGTCTCTCCGTCTCTCTCTCTCCCCCTCTCCGTCTCTCCTGTTCATTCAGACGAGCAGTAATGAAGTCGGGTTGTCAGCTGGGAGGGTACACACACACTCTCACACACACACACTCACACTCTCACTCTCACACACACACACACACACACACACACACACAGTGATGTGTGTGTCAGTTGGGAGCTGCAGCTGTGAGGAAGGAACGACTCAAACTACTTTGTCCTGGGAACGCAGGAAGTGGCCGCGCCCTGTTCAGGGAAACAGTGAGCTGTGTGTGTGTGTGTGTGTGTGTGTGTGTGTGAGGGTGAGAGAGAGGGGGGGAAGGGGGGTGGTGGAGGATGGGGAGGCAGACAGGCTTCATCTGACCTCCGCCTCCATAACTTCTCTTAGCTGACAGGAGAGAGAGAGAGAGAAAGAAGAGAAGGAGAAGAGAGAGAGAGAGAGAGAGAGGGAGAAGAGAGAGAGAGAGAGAAGGAGAAGAGAGAGAGAGAAAGGAGAGAAGGAGAAGAGAGAGAGAGAAAGGAGAGAAGGAGAAGAGAGAGAGAGAGAGAAGGAGAGAAGAAGAGAGAGAGAGAAAGGAGAGAAGGAGAAGAGAGAGAGAGAGAGAGAGAGAGAGAGAGAAGGAGAGAAGGAGAAGAGAGAGAGGAGAGAAGGAGAAGAGAGAGAGAGAAGGAGAAAGGAGAGAAGGAGAAGAGAGAGAGAGAAGGAGAAAGGAGAGAAGGAGAAGAGAGAGAGAGAGAGAGAAGGAGAAGAGAGAGAGAGAGAGAGAGAGAGAGAGAGAGAGAGAAGGAGAAAGGAGAGAAGGAGAAGAGAGAGAGAGAGAGAGAGAGATGGATGCAGTCTCCCTGGGAGACGAGTGATATTACTGAACAGCAAAGCCTCACGTCCTGTAAGGTACAATACAACTACAAATCCCATGACCACCATGTCTTACCAGCCTTCCTGCAGACATAATGAGGTGCATATTTATAATACAGCTGCACATCACAATATTATATACCTTTTTACTTCTCTCAAATGTAACGCAGTGTGTTTCTGAAATGTATTCATCCATTTCCAGATTGGTTTATTTTCCTTGTTCCATTTGATATTACCCAGAGGCCCGTTCCCCTCCGATCGTTTCAACGCAGAGTATCGACTGACTTACTTGCTCGGAACGTTGATACGTACTATCAGCCAATTCCAAACGCTGGCACACCAGAAAACACTGAGATCACTCTTCCAACGTCTGAACCCCCTCTGATGACGCCGGCAGAGCCTAGAGTCTGGCTCTGGGAGCAGTGGGAGAGCAGACGCCTCTCAGGGAATTCCTTGGCCTAGTTTGGGGTTTTGATGAGCAGAGAGCATGATGGGGGCTGAGTGTGAGAAGGTCTCAGATATGATCAGATATGTCTGCTGTGCAGCGAGGGGCAATCTGCCGAAGCATTCTTCTCCTGTAGCTCTCTGGTATGTGTGGGCCTGTGTGTGTGTGTGTGTTCTTCTCCTGTAGCTCTCTGGTATGTGTGTGTCTGTGTGAGTGTGTGTGTGTGTGTGTGTGTGTGTGTGTGTGTGTCTGTTCTTCTCCTGTAGCTCTCTGGTATGTGTATATCTGTGTGTGTGTGTGTATGTGTTCTTCTCCTGTAGCTCTCTGGTATGCCAGACGTAGGCGTACAAGACGTACAAAACCCCTCCCCACACACACCCACACACACACACACAGATATACACATACCAGAGAGCTACAGGAGAAGAACAGACACACACACACACACACACACACACACACACACACACACAGACACACACATACCAGAGAGCTACAGGAGAAGAACAGACACACACACACACACACTCACACAGACACACACATACCAGAGAGCTACAGGAGAAGAACAGACACACACACCCACACACACACACACACACAGATATACACATACCAGAGAGCTACAGGAGAAGAACAGACACACACACCCACACACACACACACACACACACACACACCCCTACCTTGCATGTTATTTTGTCCTTTCTGAATCAGTGTGTAAAGGTTGGGACTAACTGAGGCAGCCTTTACTGAGGCAGCCTTTACTGAGGCAGCCGTTACTGAGGCAGCCTTTACTGAGGCAGCCGTTACTGAGGCAGCCTTTACTGAGGCAGCCTTTACTGAGGCAGCCGTTACTGAGGCAGCCGTTACTGAGGCAGCCGTTACTGAGGCAGCCGTTACTGAGGCAGCTGTTAACTGAGGCAGCCGTTACTGAGGCAGCCTTTACTGAGGCAGCCGTTACTGAGGCAGCCGTTACTGAGGCAGCCGTTACTGAGGCAGCCTTTACTGAGGCAGCCGTTACTGAGGCAGCCGTTACTGAGGCAGCCGTTACTGAGGCAGCCTTTACTGAGGCAGCCGTTACTGAGGCAGCCGTAACTGAGGCAGCTGTTAACTGAGGCAGCCGTTACTGAGGCAGCCGTTACTGAGTTTAAGTTTCCTCTCCCAGCCCTGCAGCCTCCCAGCCTCCCAGCCCTGCAGCCTCCCAGCCTCCCAGCCCTGCAGCCTCCCAGCCTCCCAGCCTCCCAGCCCTGCAGCCTCCCAGCCCTGCAACAGACAGACAGTGGAGGGGCTCCTGTCTGGCCGCGGCTGACCCAGATAGCACACACACACACACGTTGTTGTGTACACACACACAACAGCACTATTGTACACACACGCACGCACATATACACACACACATAAGCGTTATTGTACACACGTACACAAACACAACAGGACTATACACACACACACACTACGTTCACACACTAAATGCGCATGTGCACACACCCACACACGTGGTGTCGGTCATCGGCTCAGTGACGGACACAACCCTTCCGAACCAGGATTAGGGAAGACTAGACACAGGGAGGGAGGGAGGGAGGGAGGGAGGGAGGGGGACATAGGGATCAATAGGGGAATCAATCGGCACTTCTGTGAGGCATGAAAGTGTAAGTCTATCAGCATACACACACACACACACACACACACACACACACACACACACACACACACACGTCTGTGAATGCAGCACAGTGCAGCCTCAGTAGCAGGTGAATCATGCCCAGGTGCACCAGTGAGAAGTTTATACAGGGGTGTGTGTGTGTGTGTGTGTGTGTGTGTGTGTGTGTGTGTGTGTGTCATAGCAGGCCTGTTGCTCAGCTCCTTCTCCCCAGCAGACAGACAGCAGATCTCTGACAGGGGCTTCAGCTGTCTCACTGTGTTTCTGGATGGTGTGTATGGTGTGTGTATGGTGTGTGGTGTGTGTGTGTATGGTGTGTATGGTGTGTGTGTGTGTGTATGCTGTGTGTGTGTGTATGGTGTGTTTCTGTATGGTGTGTGGTGTGTATGGTGTGTGTGGTGTGTTTGTGTATGGTGTGTGTCTGTATCATGTGGTTCTGTACGGTGTGGTTCTGGACGGTGTGTGTCTGTACGGTGTGTGTCTGTACCGTGTGGTTCTGGACCGTGTGGTTCTGGAGGGTGTGTGTCTGGACGGTGTGGTTCTGTACCGTGTGGTTCTGGACCGTGTGGTTCTGGACGGTGTGGTTCTGTACGGTGTGGTTCTGGACGGTGTGTGTCTGGACCGTGTGGTTCTGGAGGGTGTGTGTCTGTACGGTGTGGTTCTGGACCGTGTGGTTCTGTACGGTGTGGTTCTGGACGGTGTGGTTCTGGACGGTGTGGTTCTGTACGGTGTGGTTCTGGACGGTGTGGTTCTGTACGGTGTGGTTCTGGACGGTGTGGTTCTGGACGGTGTGTGTCTGGACCGTGTGGTTCTGGAGGGTGTGGTTCTGTACGGTGTGGTTCTGTACGGTGTGGTTCTGGACGGTGTGTGTCTGGACCGTGTGGTTCTGGAGGGTGTGGTTCTGTACGGTGTGGTTCTGTACGGTGTGTGTCTGTGATGTTTGTCATTTAATAATGATGCAAAGTGATGAAGTCATTTCCCTTCGGGATCAATAAAGAACTCATCACTCTAAACCTGCAGGCCTCTAACATCACACACACACACGCAAACACACACGCAAACACACACACACACGTATACACACGCGCGCACGCTTAACCAGCTAAATTGGCCAGGTGACTTATTCATATTTCCAGTTCCGCTTTACAATTACAGAGGGATTGGAGTAATTACCAGTACATCATCATTTCCATGCAGCTCTGTGATTACATCACATCACGTCCTCAGAAGAACAGGAACAGATGATTCAGAACGGCTCTCTGGAATATCGTGAGCAGAAACATCACTCACTTTCTGCCGTGGAAATGGTTTTCTGGGAGCGTGGCTTAGAATGGTGAGAGAGAGAAACTGGGTCACTCTCTGACCACAAACAATTACTGTTGATAAAATAAACACACACACACACACACACACACACACACACACACACACACACACACACACACACACACACACACACACACACACACACACACAAACAAACAAACAAACACACACAGACACGCAAACACGTGTGCACACATGCGCGCGCACGCATATACACACACACACACACACACACACACACACACACACACACTTCCCTAGAGGAGAGAGCTTCTGGCTGGTTCTCCAGGGGAACAGACCTCTCTGTGTCATTACAAATCGGCCTTCATGATTTACACTCCGAACCATCTGACAGTCATTTGTGGGTTTTAGGTATTTACATGGTGAATCATTTCAGAACGCTTTGTTTCTAGGGCAGAGAAATCCCATGATATCTTTCTCCAATCTGATGTAGGAGCCTTGGTTATGTAAGTTTCTGTCTGCCTGCCTGCCTGTCTGTCTGTTTGCATGCCTGTCTGTCTGCCTGCCTGCCTGTCTGTCTGTCTGTCTGTCTGCCTGCCTGCCTGTCTGCCTGCCTGTCTGTCTGTCTGTCTGTCTGTCTGTCTGCCTGTCACCCTCAGACTACAGAGAGAAAACATCCCTGCGTTACTTCAAGGCTATCGCCTTTCACAGGAAGAACATCACACACACCTGCACAGACACTCACACACCTGCACAGACACACACACACCTGCACAGACACACACACACCTGCACAGACACACACACACCTGCACAGACACTCACACACCTGCACAGACACACACACACCTGCACAGACACTCACACACCTGCACAGACACTCACACACCTGCACAGACACTCACACACCTGCACAGACACACACACCTGCACAGACACTCACACACCTGCACAGACACACACACACCTGCACAGACACTCACACACCTGCACAGACACTCACACACCTGCACAGACACTCACACACCTGCACAGACACTCACACACCTGCACAGACACACACACACCTGCACAGACACTCACACACCTGCACAGACACACACACACCTGCACAGACACTCACACACCTGCACAGACACTCACACACCTACGCTGGTCTCCTCTAAAGACACCAGAGGGAGAGAGAGAGAGAGTAGGAGGGGGAGAGAGAGAGAGAGTAGGAGGGGGAGAGAGAGAGAGAGAGAGAGAGAGTAGGAGGGGGGAGAGAGAGAGAGAGAGTAGGAGGGGGAGAGAGAGAGAGTAGGAGGGGGAGAGAGAGAGAGAGAGTAGGAGGGGGAGAGAGAGAGAGTAGGAGGGGGAGAGAGAGAGAGAGTAGGAGGGGGAGAGAGAGAGAGAGAGAGAGAGAGTAGGAGGGGGGAGAGAGAGAGAGAGAGTAGGAGGGGGAGAGAGAGAGAGAGAGAATAGGAGGGGGAGAGAGAGAAAGAGGGAGGGGGGAGAGAGAAAGAGTTGGAGGGGGAGAGAGAGAGAGGGAGGGAGAGCAGGTGAGTCACAGAACAGAGGAAGGTTGAACAGTAAGACAGAGAGCCAAGCATTTCCTGTTACTAAATATAGAGACAGACAGAGACAGACAGACAGACAGACAGACAGACAGACAGGCAGACAGGCAGACAGACAGACAGAGACAGACAGACAGACAGACAGACAGACAGGCAGACAGACAGGCAGACAGAGACAGACAGACAGACATGGTCTGGGGTTGCTCCTCTGTCCCGGTGGGTGTCTCCCCCCCCTCACCCTCATGACCCAGAGCTGTTGACCTCTGACCTCTGTCATGGGGAATGTCTCCACCACTCAGGGTCCCTGCACCCTACTCTGACACCCACATTAATCACACTGTCACACATCTGTGTGTGTGTGTGTGTGTGTGTCTAGTGCGTGTGTGTGTCTAGTGCGTGTATGTGTGTTTGTGACTAGTAAGTGTGTGTGTGTGTGTTATACTATCAGGAAGGGCTCCTGAACACTCCAGCCTGTACCAACACACCAACCCTAACCCTAACCCTGAGGCTGTGGCCAACCCTAACCCTAACCCTGAGGCCAACCCTAAACCTAACCCTGAGGCCAACCCTAACCCTAACCCTAACCCTGAGGCCAACCCTAACCCTGAGGCCAACCCTAACCCTAACCCAACCCTAACCCTAACCCTGAGGCCAACCCTAACCCTAACCCTGAGGCCAACCCTAACCCTGAGGCCAACCCTAACCCTAACCCTGAGGCCAACCCTAACCCTAACCCTAACCCTGAGGCCAACCCTAACCCTAACCCTGAGGCCAACCCTAACCCTGAGGCTGAGGCCAACCCTAACCCTGAGGCCAACCCTAACCCTAACCCTGAGGCCAACCCTAACCCTAACCCTGAGGCCAACCCTAACCCTAACCCTGAGGCCACCCCTAACCCTAACCCTGAGGCTGATACGTCTGAGGGGAACACTGCCAGGGAGGATTTCTCTGATTAAGTGCCCCCATTGCAAATTCATTCTATGGAAGCCACACACAAAAATAAGCCACTCAAAAAAAAAAAAATAGGAACATTTCTAAAATACTAAAAGTCCTGTGATTTTCACTGAAAGCCTCCTGAGCTGAACTAGCCGTCATCCCGTGGATTACTGAGGTAAAACAGATTAGAGACCCCAGTTTGGGGTCGTGGGGGGCGCTGGGTCGTGGGGGGGCGCTGGGTCGTGGGGGGGCGCTACACTCCATGACACTCGACAGCCCTGTCTCCACGCCGTCTGCCTGTCTGTCTCCACGCCGTCTGCCTGTCTGTCTCCACGCCGTCTGCCTGTCTGTCTGTCTGTCTGTCTGCGTGCCTGCCTGTCTGTCTGTCTGTGTCACCACCGTCGCCCTGCATGTCAGAACACGCTCCGACTTCAAACAGCATCATTAAGAAAACAAACTGGAATGTCTGGCCAGACAGGGAGAGGGAGGGGGAGAGAGGGAGGGAGGAGGAGGGAGGGGGAGAGAGGGAGGGAGGAGGAGGGAGAGAGAGAGAGAGGGAGCGGGAGAGAGAGAGAGAGAGTGGGGGAGAGAGAAAGGGAGGGAGGGAGGGGGAGAGAGAGTGGGGGTGGGGTTTGGGCCACTGTTATATGACACCCCCTTTCCTCCTGGTGTACTCCTCTCATGAATACAAACTACCTTTAATTACCACTACATCACATTTCTCCTTCTCCTTCCCTCTCTTTCTCTCCTTCTCTCTTTCTCTCCTTCCCTCTCCTTCTCTCTTTCTCTCCTTCCCTCTCCTTCTCTCTTTCTCTCCTTCCCTCTCTTTCTCTCTTTCTCTCTCCTTCCCTCTCCTTCTCTCCTTCCCTCTCCCTCTCTTTCTCTCCTTCCCTCTACTTCTCTCTCCTTCCCTCTCTTTCTCTCTTTCTCTCTCCTTCTCTCTCCTTCTCTCTCCTTCCCTCTCTTTCTCTCTTTCTCTCTTTCTCTCTCCTTCCCTCTCCCTCTCTTTCTCCCTCTCTCTCTCCTTCCCTCTCCTTCCCTCTCTTTCTCTCTCCTTCTCTCTCCTTCTCTCTCCTTCCCTCTCCTTCTCTCCTTCCCTCTCCCTCTCTTTCTCTCCTTCCCTCTCCCCCTCCTTCTCTCCTTCCCTCTCTTTCTCTCTTTCTCTCCTTCTCTCTTTCAGCCTTGGATGGTAAAATCAATGAAGGTATATAAAACAGAGGGATCATAAATTTGAACGGCGGGGCTTTGTGTGAGCAGGTGATTCAGCACGTCTACATTTATGATTCAGTGGGAGACTGATTGTGAGACAGAGAGAGAGAGTGTGTGTGTGTGTGTGTGTGTGTGTGTGTGTAGAGCCCGGGAGAATTTAGCGCCTGGGAAACCATCATTTTATTCCCCCAATGCAATTAAAGAAACTGCCATGAGAGTAATCTATATGGTGGATCGATCAGCGCGCCCCCCCCCCCCCCCCCCCCATGACCCCGCCCCCCCCCACCCACCCCCACCACCACCGCTTGTAAGTCTGCTTTTATTTCAGCAACGCCCAAAGCTTGACTCCTGACCCAACTCGCAGATA
>NW_028153185.1:0-6740 GCF_951799395.1 Argentina silus
CCCACTGATTCAGCTAAGGCTGTTCAAGTTGCATAAATGGAATATTTGTGAAGGAGCCTTAATTGGATCCAGGGCTCATCCTTTGAATGTAAATGATGGTAGGCGTTTCCTCTGTGGCAGGTTGCCCTAATTGGGGAGCATGGCACAGAAACAGAGGTGTGTGCGTGAGGTGTTGCTTAGATTGTCAGAGGTGTTAAGTGCTTGTGAAAGGGGGGGGGGGGGGGGGGGGTCTGAATCGATTGCGTGCGTGCGTGCGTGCGTGCGTGCGTGCGTGGTGCGGGCGTGCGTGCGTGCGTGCGTGCGTGCGTGCGTGCGTGGGTGCGTGCGTGCGTGCGTGCGTGCGTGGGTGCGTGCGTGCGTGCGTGCGTGCGTGCGTGCGTGCGTGCGTGCGTGGGTGCGTGCGTGCGTGGGTGCGTGCGTGCGTGCGTGCGTGCGTGCGTGGGTGGGTGCGTGCGTGCGTGCGTGCGTGCGGTGTCGTGCGTGGGTGCGTGCGTGGGTGCGTGCGTGCGTGCGTGCGTGGGTGCGTGCTGTGCGTGCGTGTTGTCCTACCCCGGCGCTGAGAGTGCTGAGTGTGCTGTAGCCGGGAGGGAGGTGATTAATGGTATTTGGACAAGGCTAAGCAAAGAGAGGTTGAAGTGTTGGGGAGCTGGAAGACTGGAAGCACTTCCTAACTGTCCCTTCTGATAGGAATGCAGTGGTAGTCGTAGAAGGAATGTGGGGCGAAATTAATTAGTCCGTTAATGCAAGATGCACCAGATGACTAGCGTACACCAGAGGGGTCAAAGAAGTGTGTGTGTGTGTGTGTGTGTGTGTGTGTGTGTGTGTGTGTGCGTGCGTGTGTGTGTGTGTGTGTGTTTCTCTTCTGTGTGTCTGTGTGTGTGTGTGTGCGTGTGTGTGTGTGTGTGTGTGTGTGTGTGAGAAAAAAAATTAAAAAAAACAGAAAAAGTCAACTCATTTCCCAAGGGAGCCCAAAGGCGCACCGCATTGCTTCTTTCCTCCACTCGCAAGTAATTTCAGCAGCATTTAACAAATCACATCAGACAATTACCCTTTTGAGTGGAATTACTCCTTTAATTAGCTTTTAGCCGTCTGAAAGCGCCCTGAGCTGCTCGTCAACACTGACTTCTCGCTCCCACTGGGAATAGTCCACATCATAGAAGGAAAAAAAAAACAGTGTTTTAAACCCACACAACGGCTGTCAGTGGCATTGAGACCTGAAATGGCTGTGGTTGACATCACACAGGACTAAAATAAAACACTGGTGAAACTACAGAGCAATAAGGGATGGAATGGAACAGAGGGGTCAGTGGGTGAACGTACTGTATGTCCATGTTTTCTCCTTACGGCCTTTGTGAGCAGAGTAACAGTCTGCTTTGTAGAATAGATTGGAGCTACTCTACTGTATTATCTGACTGCAGGGTAAAACGGTGTCAGCGGGGGTGTAATTTATCGCAATTTATGCGTGTCAGTACGGCTTGAACAACATGAAATACTTAAGACTTTAATGAGTGTGGGACTACAATACTTGCGCATGTGTGAATGCATGTGCCTTCGCCGAGCCTGTGTGTGTGTGTGTGTGTGTGTGTGTGTGTGTTTTTGTCTGTGTGTGTGTGTGTGTGTTTGTGCATGTGTGTGCATGTGCATGTGCGCGCGCGTGCGTGTGTGTGTGTGTGTGTGTGTGTGTGTGTGTGTGTGTGTGTGTGTGTGTGTGCACGTGTGTGCGCGTGCGTGTGTGTGTGTGTGCGCGCGCACGTGTGTGTGTGTGTGTGTGTGTGTGTGTGTGTGTGTGTGTGTGTGTGTGTCTGATAACAGTGATTTAGTTGGTGCTGCAGGGAGCAGGTACTTCACAGAGATGTTTCTCCCAGTCCTCTATCAGCGGGCTGGCAGGAGGGCAAGGAGACCCAGCAGCCTTTGCAGCGTCGCCCCAGGAAGAGATTTGACCTGAACACACACGCTCCACTGGTCCAGAACCTGCTGTGCTGCTCGGTTTTACTCACCTGGCCAACCACACAGACACACACACACACACACACACACACACACACACAGAGGCTCTCTCACACATTCATGCAGCCTGTCTCTTTCACACACACACTCACACACACACACACACACACACACACACACACACAGGCTCTCTCACACATTCATGCAGCCTGTCTCTTTCACACACACACTCACACACACACACACACACACACACACACACACACACACACACACACACACACACACAGGCTCTCTTACATATTCATGCAGCCTGTCTCTTTCACACACACACTCACACACACACACACACACACACACACACACACGTACGCACGCACGCACGCACACACACACACACACACACACACACACACACACACACACACACACACAGGCTCTCTCACACATTCATGCAGCCTGTCTCTTCCACACACACACTCACACTGACACACACACACACACACACACACACACACACACACACACAGGCTCTCTCACACATTCATGCAGCCTGTCTCTTTCACACACACACTCACACACACACACACACACACACACACACACACACACACACAGGCTCTCTCACACATTCATGCAGCCTGTCTCTTTCACACACACACACACACACACACACACACACACACACACACACACACACACACACACACAACCTCCACCATCTCCTCCACCTCGGGCCACATCGATCTACACGTTCCTCAGAGATCCCCCTCTAATTAGCCAATCAATACAGCCACAGCGCTGCAGTCTGAGAATATCATATCCAGTTTGCCTGTCCCCCCTCACGCAGACACAAGGCTTCCTAGAGGACGCCCCTCCTGAAGTAATCACATCTCCTCAGCGCCGGCCTATGGCCCCGGCAGACTGATAGCTATTGACTAAAGCCATCTTGAATGAGAATGAATGCCCGCGTCCACAGCCGAGGCGATCCTGCTGGAGGATAGTGATTTCTTATGGGAGAATGAATGAGCAGGCCCGAATGAATAGGGGGGACGAAGGCGAATGGCTTCAGCCGCGTCACGTTGCGAACCTTGCCGGCTGCTTGCAACTGTGGGAAACTTCTGGTTGACTGTTCTGCAGCCGAGCGGCGACGATGAATGTGCACGTCTACAGGTATTGGTGTTTCTGGTGGCCTCACACACATACGACACTCACCAATTAAAGAAAGAGAAATAACCACATAGAAACCCACCTTGGCGAAATGACCACCAGGGGAGGCTGGTGGAGGTAGAAATCGGAGGATGGGCTCATTCCAACGCATGGAATGCAATGAGGGAATGGTATCTAACGTGTTTGACACCGTTCCTCATTCCATTCCATTCATTATGACGGGCCTGTTCTCGGATTTCTACCTCCACCAGCCTCCATTGATGACCACAGAGGTGTTACTAAGCCTCACCACAGATCAGTTACAACAGAGAAACCAACAAACCTGCCCCCCTCTCGTATACAAATACACAGGTGAAGATCTCCATCATAATGGTTGACAACCACGTATAGACAGAAACGCTGTTTAATTTGGCCCAAAATGAGGTGTGCAAGCTGTTTCTGGCTGTTGTTGGAAGGGGTGATGGAGAAATATATAATATTTTTTTCCCGCCAGCAAAGTACTTGCCTCTCCATTACTTGTCTTAATTGAGTGGGCTGATATTTCAGAGCTTTATTAGACAGGAAGGAAACAGGCCAGAGGGTATTACAGCCCTGGAGCAAATTGATTTTGGCGTCCTCTGCTCGCTTCGTCCAGCTGCCACTGCAGCGGCTCATCCCATTGCCTTTTGTCCGTTTTCCGAGCTGGCGATGGTGGTCAAAGAGACAAAGACTTTTGGTTTCCTTTGACCCCCTGCCTCGTTTAGGTCAGAAAGCTCTCCCCAGTTTGAAAGGCTGCCTGTGAAAGCTCATGTGAAGGAAAGAAGAAGAAAAAAAAGGCTATGATTGCCTTTCATCTGAAATGCCTGCAATCTAACACATGTACTGTAAGCTCTCCAAAGGCACAGAAAGTTTTGTATTGTCGTGTCTCGCAAAAATACTTCTTAGCTCAAAACACACTCTAGGCTTAGAGGCCCAAAAGCATTCTGTCTCTTTGAAACTAGACGTTAGTTATGGTGGCGTGAGGAGACGCTGATGAGCAGAGACGCCTCCTGGTGCCGTCTGGCACTGGTATGAACAACCTGTCTACAAAACAACTTCTCCAGCTCCGAGTTAGCCTCCACACTGCTCCTCTGCCTGGATCCCGGCTGGGCTTTTTTTCGCTTTCCTAAACAAGGCACCGCCGCTGCGGCCGTTTGGTAATTCAAAGCCCCCTGCGTTTCTCTGCCCTTATATTATTACAATTTCATCCCACCACGCTTTATTGGCTCCCTGTCGCCGAGGTGCGGGGAGAGAGCTGTTCCCATTACCGACAGGATTACTTTGATTCTCCACCGTGCCTCACAGAACTACAAGGAAGAACATTAAAAACAGGCTGCACCCTCCCGGAGTTAATCCCTGAAAGAGAGTGTGAAATAACAGTGATTACAGGTTTGGGGGCTGCACAATAAGCAGGAAGAGAATAGGCAGCGGCAGGGAGACAGGATTAGAATAGTATTAGCAGCAGCAGACGTTGTGGCAGAAGTTAGCTCAGAGATGCTCACTGTGTATCAATCCTTCTGCTTTCGTCTCCCGGGGTTCTGCAGCTAGATGTCAGGTGAATATTCTGTCGAGTGTCAATCATGGGGATTCTACTGACGGCGGAGCTCTTTGTGGAGTTTATCAATTGCACGCGTGTCAACATCCAGTGGGAGGGGACAATTATCTTTATTCGTTTTTCGCAGATAATTCTTTACGAGTCACAAAGACAAAAGGAAAAAAGACCTGCAAAAACAGACTGACACTACAGACACAACATACTGACACTACTACAACAATAACAACAACACCAACAACAAACAAACGAGCTAAGAAGCTAAAAAAAAAAAAAGAAAAAAAACATACCAAAGATGAAGGACAGTCACATAGAGCAATGTTGCTGAGGCATTTATTCATTCCTACAATAACAATTATTTATTCAATTCATTTGATATTTGCATTAGGTTTTTGCATTATTGGATATATGATTGGGTTTTGGACAATGTTTGTTTACCTACAGAAGCAGCAGAGTGAAATATGGGTCACCAGTGGGTCACATCATCTCTCTCTGCCACCACAAAGGCAGACAGTAGACAATTTTGCAAGGATTAGGATTCTCAAAATTATGCCACCTTTCGATGTCTACCTTTTAATTTATTTTTTTGGGAGGTCATTGGGATGTTACATTTCTACCCTACACAGAAATTGTAAATATTAGCTATCAGTTCACTGTTACTGACAGTATTCATTCTCTCTCTCTCTCTCTCTCTCTCTCTCGCTCCCTCCCTCCCTCTCTCTCTCTCTCTCTCTCTCTCTCTCTCTCTCTCTCACTCTCTCTCTCTCTCTTTCCCTCTCTCTCTCTCATTGCCAAATCAACAGAAAACACGGGGGACTTAAATAACTGGAGACCAGTGGCATTGCTTTGAGTTGATTGTAAAGTAATGTTGTAATATTGAACAGACTGGCTAATGTCTTGGCTTCCCCCTCTGTCTGTCTCTCCTCCAGGTCCCCAGTGATGGCAGGAGGCCTCTTTGCTGTCAATCGCCAGTGGTTCTGGGAGCTGGGAGGCTATGACACAGGTCTGGAGATATGGGGCGGTGAGCAGTACGAGATATCATTCAAGGTGAGCAGTACGAGATATAATTCAAGGTGAGCAGTATGAGATATATTTTAGGATGAGCAAGAAGAAGAAAAAAGGATGAGGAAGCTGGGTTACAGAGGTGTAGCGCTCTATACAGCTCAAAATAATGTCGGAAAAGCCCTTAGGGACAAGAAGCAAAACAAGGTGAACAAGAAAACACAGACAAAAACATCCCTCCATCATAGGATCAATAATCACTGTTATGTTGAAGTATTCTCTGGAATATACAGCACTATAGAGAACACAAAGAAAGCAGTTTGGTGGATATAAAACCATGGTTCCTTTTAAAACATTTTATTCAACAGTTGATGTTTGATGTATATATCACTCACTTGAATTCATTAATCCACTAATCCACTATTAATAGCTAAATGGCAGTTGTTATACAACATGATAGAATAATACAAGTCAAATCTGTTCAAGACTATATTAGTGCAGACATGCACAGCCACAAAGCAACGTGGTTTCCTTCACCTTTTTCCTTGTCAGACAGTGGCCCACCTGGCTCTCCAGACAGGTCTCTCTGCCTCCCAGACAACTTTATTAAACTGGAACGACTTTGGCCCAAAGAGAATTGCTCTCTGTCTCCAGTGTGTTATTCCTCCACCGCTCTGACACAACACCTCTCCAAGCCCAAAATAATGACTCGGCGCGGCAAGGCAAGGCAAGGCAATGTTCAGCTTTAGCTCTGTTCTCAAACTAATGACACTCTCATTGATGTTTGGCCTGCTTGCCACAACCGGTTGATTCCTCTCTGATTCCGCCAGGAGAAACTGAGTGTTCTGATTTTCCCGTCTGACTTACCTGCCTCACTCATTCTGTTTTTCTCCCTGCTCTCCCTTGTTTTACCCTCATGTATGCTCTACCGTGCTATCGTTTTTACCTATGCCCACAATTTCATTTCATTTCATGTGTGGCATTTAGCAGACGCCTTTATCCAAAGCGACTTACAACAAATACATTTGACTAAGTAAGTGAATCATCTGTC
>NW_028153184.1:0-1000 GCF_951799395.1 Argentina silus
CTGATGAAAGAGAGAGATTAGACATGAACAAGAGAAAACAACAGACAACAGACTGACAAACAGATATAAGATAGAGAATGAGAGAGAGAGAGAGAGGGAGGGAGGGAGGGAGGAGAGAGAGAGAGAGAGAGAGAGAGAGAGAGAGAGAGAGAGAGAGAGAGAGAGAGAGAGAGAGAGAGAGAGAGAGAGAGAGAGAGAGAGAGGGAGGGAGGGAGGGAGGGAGGGAGAGAGAGAGAGAGACAGAGAGAGAGAGAGAGGGAGGGAGAGAGAGTGTGTGTGTGTGTGTGTGTGTGTGTGTGTGTGTGTGTGTGTGTGCGCGCGCGCAGTACTGTGTTTTAGTGAGAGAGAGAGAGAGAGAGAGAGAGAGAGAGAGGAGGGGATAAAGGGACAAGGTGACAGATGGACAGACCTCTAATAATTGATTGACGGCAACAGTGAAAAGGATGACAAAGAGACAGATAGACTGACGTCAAAAGAGAGTGATTCTAAAAACAACTCTTTTTTCGTGCTAGACTGTACTTTGGCAGGCAGTTACACAAGCAATGTTGTCATTGGATTTCCTATGTATTTATTTGGTTGATTTCTCTGGAGCGGCACAGTACAGTGTTACACAACTGTCCACGGCCAGAAATAAAGCCTGGACTAAACATCTTATACTTAATATCCATTTATGTGTTCATATGGGCCAGTGCATTACCTTATCAGAGGTCGGACAGAACAGATGAAACAGCAAAACAAAAAAAAAAACGAACTGGAAAAAAATTAAAGAGGACAGCGCAAAGGCGATTTCAGCCAGCCATGTCGAGATGTATTTTGTCTTTAATTCATAAGGCGTTTTGGCCACACAAATGGGAAAAATATGACGGAATAGGCTATATATGTTCTTCAAGGAGGATATGCGAGTCTTTAACTCATAATTATCACGATCACAATTATGACTATCATAATTATCACTATTTTTAGAGAGCTGAAGACAAGACACTCTCCTTTCTTAACCAGT
>NW_028153182.1:12500-17920 GCF_951799395.1 Argentina silus
CAGGGGAACAGCTGAACAGCCTTTCACACACACGCGCATGTGTGCAGGCAGGCAGGCACACACACAACACACACACACACACCACACACACACACACACACACATCCAAGGGCGCCTACACACACTAAGAGACACACACACACAAATGCACGCACGCACACACACACACACTAGTTTGAGAGTTTGAGATTCTCTGGAGGACTTGAGGTCAATATGACCACCTAAACAGTATTTCACACACAAGTTTAATGCATGCTTCTTGTTCGGTCAATAGACCGCTTCGAGGGTAGTATAGTAGATGCTGTAGACCAGGGAGGCTGGGGGAGGTAGAAATCGGAGGACGGGCTCATTGCAATGCATGGAACAGAATGAGGAATGGTATCAAACAAGTGTTTGCTAATATCGTCTCCTGATAACCCACACTTAACCTAACCACTTCAAAGCAATTCCTAACCTTAACCTAACCACTCAAACTGGATGCCCAACCCTAACCCTAACCCTAACCCTAACCCTAACCCACTCACAGTTAATAGTGAAATGCTTTGGGATATTGTTCCTCAATCAACAACAGTCGACGAATCAACAAATCAACAACACGAGAGAGAGAGAGAGAGAGAGAGATGGAGAGAGAGAGAGATGGAGAGAGAGAGATGGAGAGAGAGAGAGATGGAGAGAGAGATGGAGAGAGAGAGAGAGATGGAGAGAGATGGAGAGAGAGATGGAGAGAGAGAGAGATGGAAAGAGAGATGGAGATAGAGAGAGATGGAGAGAGAGAGAGATGGAAAGAGAGATGGAGATAGAGAGAGATGGAGAGAGAGAGAGATGGAGATAGAGAGAGATGGAGTGAGAGAGAGATGGAGATAGAGAGAGATGGAGAGAGAGAGAGATGGAGAGAGAGATGGAGATAGAGAGAGATGGAGAGAGAGATAGAGAGAGAGAAAATCAACAATACAATATAATATAGTATTAATAAAACAGTGACAGTAGTAGTGCATAAGTGTGTAGTGTAGCAGCAGTAGCAGCAGTAATGACTGTAGTAATAACAATAGTAATACAACACACTAATACACATGATTTGTAGCACAGGACTCAATGACGAAGAAAAACAGACAAACTGAAAAATGCTTATGATGATGAATATGGTAAACAGACTCAGCAGAAAGCAGGAGGGGGGAGGGGGCGGGGACGGGGGGGACGGGGGGGAGGGAGGGAGGGGGGAACGTAGAGTAAATTACTGTCAGAGCTGCAGTAATTAACGTGTCCCAAAGTCAAACAGCTCTCGCCCGCTGACGAGTCCGGGGATAATTACCACCGCCACCGCCGCCGCCGCCGCCATCACCAGCGCGTTATGAGTCAAAGCGCTCGCGTCAAATCGCTACGACCTTTCACCTTTCACCTCTCTCCGTTCTCAGCGCAGAGCTCTCAGGCTCTGTCCTGGGGTCAGCAGAGTTATTCACGGAATTATAAGTCACGGTTGTTTTGTATTATACACTGTATGAAGTTAACTCTGTAATTATACAAAGGCTGATTATATATATATATATCATGTGTGTAAATGTGCGTTTCTCTGAGCGATAGTGTGACCTTGATTTGACCCTGAACATGTTGCCATGACAGCAATGTTGTTTTTGATATGTGAGTTTCTCAGTATCTCGCGTCCGCAGGTAAAGGCATTTCAACGGAGAGGAGATCCATTCACAGCTTTTCTTTGATTGCTGGAGGACATTTCTTGAAACAGTATTTCTTACTTTTTTAGGTCTCATTTAGTGCTTTTCACATACAGTTAACACACTCCCCTAAACAGTTAACACACTCCCCTAAACAGTTAACACACTCTCCTAAACAGTTAACACACTCTCCTAAACAGTCAACACACTCCCTAAACAGTTAACACACTCTCCTAAACAGTCAACACACTCTCCTAAACAGTCAACACACTCTCCTAAACAGTTAACACACTCCTAAACAGTTAAACACACTCTCCTAAACAGTTAACACACTCCTAAACAGTTAACACACTCTCCTAAACAGTCAACACACTCCTAAACAGTTAACACACTCTCCTAAACAGTCAACACACTCCCCTAAACAGTTAACACACTCTCCTAAACAGTTAACACACTCCTAAACAGTCAACACACTCTCCTAAACAGTGAACACACTCTCCTAAACAGTTAACACACTCCCCTAAACAGTGAACACACTCTCCTAAACAGTCAACACACTCTCCTAAACAGTTAACACACTCTCCTAAACAGTCAACACACTCTCCTAAACAGTCAACACACTCTCCTAAACAGTCAACACACTCTCCTAAACAGTTAACACACTCCCCTAAACAGTCAACACACTCTCCTAAACAGTGAACACACTCTCCTAAACAGTCAACACACTCTCCTAAACAGTGAACACACTCTCCTAAACAGTTAACACACTCCCCTAAACAGTCAACACACTCCCCTAAACAGTTAACACGTTTACCAATACATCACTTTTTTGGGGTGTAAAATGCACTATAATGTAATTCTCAAAAAGACACAAACGAAAGCGCAAATCAGTGATTCAACAGTGTCCTTCGTCATATATTAAAAATGTACATGTATTATTCATTTTATAAAGACACCCAAAGTGGCAACAACATTTTTGACAGTCACCTGTCCTCTCCTGCCTGCCAGGCCTCAGGTGATGTTACTGGTGACATGTTTCCCGTGTGATTCCAGACTGATTGTTGGCTGAGCTGTTGAGCGGTGAGAGTCACATCGTACGCAGCAGAGATTCACTACGGTGGGAGAGACACAGAGACATGCTGTAAGGACCTCATTCTGGTTTTGTTTTCTCGACTCCTACTCAAACTGTTTTGCTTTAAGGTGCTTTACATTAGCATTTTGTGTGTGAAGCGATGGAAAAATGATTCCATGTTTTGCCCGAAAACGCTGCGGTTGTCCTCATGTACAGCATGTTATGGCTGTAGGGAACCTGGGTTTTATACAAACAGTGTAAGCAATCAAAAAACAACTGTAATCTACTGTTTTAGGAGGGAAAGGGGACGTGGACGAGCTGAGGATAAAAGAGTCGGCCTCAATACTCCACGGAACCAAAACAACTCATTTGCAATTTGTTAAAATACTGTATTGATTAAGATCATCCATATTCATGATTGTGCCCTCAGCTCATGAAATGATGATAAAGTGAACATTTTCCAACTAGACTCAAGAAGACAGAGGAGAGTGTCAACAGCAGGAGGGAGAGGGAGGGAGGGAGAGGGAGGGAGAGGGGAGGGAGGGAGAGGTGGAGGGAGGGAGAGGAGGGGGAGAGGGAGGTGGAGGGAGAGAGAGAGAGAGAGAGGGAGGGAGAGAGAGATAGGGGGGTAGAGGTAGAGGGGGGTAGAGAGAGGGAGAGGGAGGGAGGTAGAGAGAGGTATGGAGACGTAGCGGAAGAGAGAGAAAGAGAGAGAGAGAGAGACAGATAGAGAGAGGTAGAGAGAGAGAGAGAGAGAGAAAGAGAGAGAGAGGTAGGTAGAGAGAGAGAGAGAGAGAGGTAGAGACAGAGAGAGAGAGACAGAGAGAGAGAGAGAGGTAGAGAGAGAGAAAGAGAGAGAAAGATAGAGAGAGAAAGAGAGAAAAAGAGAGACAGAGAGAGAGAGATGTGGAATGTGGAATCAGCCTGTAGACAGACAGAGACCTCCTCAGCTTCAGCCTCACTACAGCTGTCTCTCCTCATCCCTAAAACTGAGGATGAACTTTAGAAGTGTGTGTGTGTGTGTGTGTGTGTGTGTGTGTGTGTGTGTGTGTGTGTGTGTGCGTGTGTGTGTGTGTGTGTGTTCGGAGGTGAAAAACTCAACACTGGGATTGGAAATGAACGTCTGACAGGGTTGGTGTGCCTGGACAGACAGCGGAGAGAATCAGCCTGGCAGGAGAGTCCCCCCCTCTCCTCCCCCTCTCCTCACCCCTCTCCTCCCCCCCTCCTCCCTCTCCTCCCCCTCTCCTCACCCCCCTCTCCTCCCCCTCTCTCCTCCCCCTCTCTCCTCCCCCCCTCTCCTCCCCCTCTCCTCACCCCTCTCTCCTCCCCCTCTCCTCACCCCCTCTCCTCCCCCTCTCTCCTCCCCCTCTCCTCCCCCTCTCTCCTCCCCCTCTCTCCTCCACCTCTCCTCACCCCTCTCTCCTCCCCCTCTCTCCTCCCCCTCTCCTCCCCCTCTCCTCACCCCCTCTCCTCACCCCTCTCTCCTCACCCCTCTCAGCCTAATCTCCCTGGATCAGACACCGAGGAGGGCTGGAGATATGGAGGCTGGGGAAAGCTGTCACACCCTGGATTGAAACGTCTGAAGAGCTGGAAGAAAACAGAGTCAACTGGAGAAGCTCTCTGCATGCAGAGGAACAATGCAAACAGGAGACATGCAAGCAAGCACACACACACACACACACACACACACACACACACACACACACACACACACACACACACACACACACACACACACACACACACACACAGGCTCTAACTTCCCTCTCTTTTCCAGGACCACTCTGCCAGCTGTTGTTGGGTCGGTCAGTGAACAGCGTACAGTAACAGTAAAGGCGGTGACCTGTGACCTGTGACCTGTGACCTGTGACAGCCCTTCAGCGTGCCTGTGATCACCTCCAGCCACAGCTTCATTAAGAGACAAGTGATTTCCCATGCGGCTGAGAGGAGAGGGGTTATTAAATCTATCCGAAAATCAATGGTGGACTCCATCGCTCCAGACAGCAGCGACGCCGGGGATATAGAAACATGGCGAATAAACTCCATCGACATTGTTTTCCCCATTAGACGGATCTAAACACAGCCTGGCGTCTAATGAATTGTGACCTTCCTTAATTGAAACATCAGATGAGCCGTTTTCTACACGGACGGACGGACAGACGGACGGAGGGACGGACGGACTCATAGGAGACGCCAGGGACGGAGTCGTCAAAGACAACAGCACACACCACACACACACACACACACACACACACACACGTACGGTCGTAAAGCGGACCCCCGAAGTGTGATCCGACACATCCGTGGATGGCGGGTGGAACTTAATTAAGCGGGAACGTTCATCGACTAAGTCGTCCACTCCTCGGGTCCTGAGAAGCGTTGGCGTCCCGACGGGGAACACGAGAAACTTAGATTAGATACTGGGAGACGAATGGGATCAATGAGATTGGCCAATAAACGGCTCTGTCAACCTGATTGGCCGGCGTAGAGAATAGCCTGTCATTGGAGGGTACCGAGGGAGAGCATGCTCCATGGCCGTTGTCTGGTGACAGTGACAGCTAAGTTATTTTGTTCTATTTCTATTTTTTTTTCTATTCTTTTCTCTTGGTGTGCTGACAGACCTTTATAAGACCTTCCTCCGACTTCTAACCAATGTAGTGTAGTCTTTACACAACCTTCCT
>NW_028153181.1:0-5000 GCF_951799395.1 Argentina silus
CTTCAATGTAATTACAAATAAACGGAACTTGAACTCGACCTTGAACTTGATTGAACATTCAGCCTGTGTACATACAGGACCACGGACAGGTCAACATCAGCTATGATGGACGACTCACTCTCCCTGAAGCTCCCCAGCCCCTCAAAGTGTGCAATGTCTGCCTCAGCTCACTACTACAGTGCGCTGGAAAGGGGGGGTGAACTCGATTTGACATGTCAGGGTCCAGATTATGCAGAATTCAGAGAGTGTAAGGTCCCTCCTGGGGGCTGGTGAGGGGGTTCGTCCACAGTATCACCAGCGCTCACTGTTCAATGTGTCTTCCCTCTATCACGGAGATAAAAAACAAAAAAAGCTCCATCGCTGAGATAGACAGATAACAGGGTCGTGTGAGTGTGTGTATGCGTTTGTGTGAGTGTGTGTGTGTGCATGCGTTCGTGTGAGTGTGTGTGCGTGTGCACATGCGTACGTTCGTGTGTGTGTGTGTGTGTGTGTGTGTGTGTGTGTGTGCGTTCGTGTGAGTGTGTGTGTGCGTTCGTGTGAGTGTGTGTGTGCGTGTGCACATGCGTGCGTGCGTGCGTATGTGTGTGTGTGGCGGGGAGGATTGTATAGGACAGAATAGTGAGGTGTATTACTTGCTGTTTCTCTGGTACAACCCCACCCCTAGCAGCACATGGCTGCTTTAACATCAAATATTTACTGACTTGGGGAGCAGGGAGGTGCATATAAAGCGTTATGTTGCTTTTAGATTTTTCACGAGATCTTGTTCAGCCGCTTGTTGGGTTCAATCTGCATTTGCTCTGCAGCAGCATATTTCATGGAGTCTGACAGAAGCTGTGTACAGCATCGATCAAAGCGTCATGGACAGCATTAGTGTTCCAGCAGCACTAACCACCTCGACTACAGTCCAGTGTTTTGGTGAGGGAGTAGACATGGGAGTAAGGAAGGGTTGGAGCTATCTTAAATAAATTATCATATCTATAAAGGGTTAACATCGCAATGCTTTTGACCAGAGGGTAAAGCGATTTGTAAGACATGCAATTCCCCTCATGGTAAAATCAATAAGGAAAAAATCCCATTAGCCTTTTTTTTCCGCCTTTTTTTTTCCGCCTTCCCAATAACGTTGAGTAAACAGGATAAAGTGAAGCCGGTATGACCAATGGCCATTTCCACCGGCAGGGAGAGAGTCCTGGACAAGTTCATTTCAATAAACACGATAATCACGGCCAATTGGAGCAATTTGGTATCCTAGCAACTCGTCTGCGCATCGGCAGCATCGACGGTTAGCATTTTACCAGACGGACACAGACGGACGGAGACGGACGGACACACACACACACACACACACACACACACACACACACACACACACACACACACACACACACACACACACACACACACACACACACACACACACACACACACACACACACACACACACACACACCTGGAACACACAGGCATAACCATCTTATAACGTCTGACTGTGGTCAACAGCTATTCCATTCAATCACGGTCTGAGACAACCCCTTCCCCACACCCGGCTGCTGACCTAGCGTCGTTAGCGTTGTTCGCGTCGTTAGCTTCGTTAGCGTCGTTCGCGTCGTTAGCGTCGTTCGCGTCGTTAGCTTCGTTAGCATCGTTAGCGTCGTTGGCGCTGGCGTCAATCACCGAGGTGTGATTGGACAGAGATGGAGACTGCAAACTGCATCTACAGGAGTGGTTCTGAAACCCTCGGGTTGTTGCTGACCGGTCGCTGAGACGGAGTGACCTCAGGTATTCGTTTTTCATTGAAGCGGTCCTCCAAAGAGCTGATTTATCAGTTGGACCACAGTTAGACCACAGATGGATCACTTTGTTATACGCCACATCTATACACCAGCCGTCTCGTAGGCCCGGTCAATCTATGGTCACTGTGAGGGCAATCAGACCACAGCTACGATCCAAAATAATCACATTCTATCACATTCCTGTCACAGCTCTGAGCGACTCTGGGCAGCTCCTGTAGCAGCTGTTCCAGGAGGGCCGGCTGCCTGCGACCCAATGTTCCGGTGTGATAAAATCAAGACGGGCCTCTTGTTTCTCTCATCATGCCTCTCTCTGAGGCTCGGAAGGTTCCAGACAGACTGCAAGACATGCTTCTCTCTCTCTCGCTCTCTTTCTTTCTCTTTCTCTCTCTCTCTCTTTCTTTCTCTTTCTCTTTCTCTCTCTCTTGCTTTCTCTTTCTCTCATTCTCTCTCTTTCTTTCTCTCCTTTTCTCTCTCCCTCTTTCTTTCTCTTGTACTCTCTCTCTCTTTCTCTCTCTCTGACTGAGTGCTGGCATAACTCGGGCCGCTTGATAAGGAGGAGAACAGCTCTCTCACACCTGCCCGCCCCCCCTGCACGACAAATCACACAAAGGATCAAACATGACTGTAATAAAGCAACAGTCTTTTCAGGGCTGATTTGAGTTGCCTTGGAGTGTTTTGGAGCACAGGCAAGAATAGAACATAATACAACATAATTGAATGAATAGAATAGAACTGTACACTCTGCCTTGTGAAAACAGAAATGTGTCTTTATGTCTGCATTTCTAACCCAGCCCCCAAAACACACATACACACACATACACACTTTCACTTTCTCTTCAGCATATTTCCGTAACTAATCTAGATGCATTGTGCTCTCATTGGACAGCTGATTGCAAGGGATGACAGGTTTGTTACTGTTGAAATTATGTGGGTTTATCTTATGCAATGTGTGTCTGTGTGTGTGTGTGTGTATGTGTGTGTGTGTGTGTGTGTGTGTGTGTGTGTCTTAAATTTAAAGCATCATACATCTATGCCAATGCCATATCAAAAATCTTTGTTTCTTAACGTTGTAATCAAACAATTCAACTCACTACAAAGCGTAGGGGTTCGGTACTCTTAGGACTACCTCAAGATCACGCCGTTTACGGAGAGAACAATATTCTGTGATTACGGAGCTGCGGGTAAGAGACGCAGGACTGCAGTAAATCCATACTGTCACAATCTCAGATAATAGTGTTTACAGACACACTCTGTCTGCGTCCTCGGGACAGAGCTTTCATTCTGGCGCTGGCTGGCTGTTTCTCCCTCCCCAACACCCTCGTTCTCTCTGGTAGCCTCCGTAGCCCTCATAACTAACCCCGCAGAGGCTAAATATTTATCAGGGCGATTCTCATGGAATGTCCTCGTTGACCGATCGCCACAATGAAGGCAGCGGGCAGACACAGTTCAGTCAGCAGGAGGGTGACAAAGAGACTCTGTGAGAGAGAGAGGGAGAGAGAGAGAGAGAGAGAGGGAGAGAGAGAGAGAGGGAGAGAGAGAGAGAGGGAGAGAATGAGAGGGGGGGGGGGGTGTGTGAAAGACATAGCATAGATCGTCTCCACCATTGTCAGTCTGAACCCACAGTAAACAATCCTGGGCCAGCCCCCCCAGCCCCATCAGTCTCATCACCCAGGGAGAGAGGGGTACTGAGGTCCCCCAGCGCCCCCCCCCAACCCCCAGCCTCCAGCAGCCCTGGCCTGGCTATTGTACAACAGTCCCTTCTCTCAGCAGCAGCACACACATCCAGCCAGCCTCACTCTCCCTCACACTTGACAGAAATACTGCCCTCTATCAATCGCTCTGAGTCAGTCCCCTGTTGGGGAAGAAGGACCGCCTGTTGCAAGTGAGTACAGCAGTCGCCCCCCCCCCCCCCCCCCCCCGCCATACTGTGCACTGTCATCAGCGCTCTGCTTTGTATGTGCTCTGTGTTTGTTCAAACTGTCATTTTCAACGTGTTTAAACACCTGCGCCCAGGGAATTACAGTTGAAGATTAGCCAGCAGGCAAATATTGGCACGTTTACAGAAATGTTGAGTCATGTGTCATTGTCCCTGTGAAATAAAGGAAAGTCGGCTAACGTGAAACGATACAGGGACATATCTGCTGAAGAAAGACGCTTCAGAATGTCATTCAAGTGACAGAAATCAAAATACCTCGTTTGTTTTATTATTGAGGCAGTAACAGTACCAGAAGTACAGTAGACAGGTGCGGTACATATGTGATTGTTTTGATAACGTTAAATTGGATGAAGTGTATTTGACATAAATTGTTTGGCTTTCGTGGTTTGTCTTAAGAGCTTCGGATGATGGAATATCTGAGGCTATATTGTATGTATGTATAAGTACTGTATGTATGTTAGGGAGGCTGTCTCCCCTGGGGTCTTATGTAATTCTCATCCTAAGAGTTCATATTACCAGACCTCTACTTCACTCTCTACTTCTTAAAAGCACTGCAGCTACAGAAAGTGCTTTCAAGCTGGGCCGGAATACGAAACGATGCAGTTCACGGTTGACAGCGTAAGGGAACAAAACTCTATTTTCAAACTGACGATACCTGGTTTAAATGACCATCAAAAACTGTACGTTCAAGAAAACCTCTCCCATCCCCGTTATCAATGCATGAGTGCGTAGGTTTCTGCAGCACTTATTCTGTTGACACAGTGCCTCCGTCATGCAAGCCTAGCCCAGGGTCTCTCTTTTTTGTTGAAGGTTAGTTTTTTGTGTGTGGCAGTCCCACACTTACAGTACCAGTCAAAAGTTTGGACACACCCTGCCAAGAGTGTGCAGAGCTGTCATCAAAGCAAAAGGTGGCTACTTTGGAGAATCTAAAATATAAAACATATTCTGGTTTGTTTAACACTTTTTTGTTTACTACATAATTCCATATGTGTTCATTCATAGTTTTGATGTCTTCAATATTTCTCTACAATGTAGAAAATAATAAAAATAAAGAAAAAGCATTGAATGAGAAGGTGTGTCCACTGGAACACCCCAGGCCATGGTGCTGGACCACTGGACCACCCCAGGCCATGGTGCTAGACCACTGGACCACCCCAGGCCATGGTGCTAGACCACTGGATCAACCCAGGCCATGGTGCTGGACCACTGGATCACCCCAGGCCGTGGTGCTGGACCACTGGATCACCCCAGGCCGTGGTGCTGGACCACTGGAT
>NW_028153181.1:10000-28158 GCF_951799395.1 Argentina silus
TAATGATCTGAGGCATGTGAGGAAGTCACAGTTGAGATGTTCTCATGATGTTCTCTATGAAACAGAGACCTGTCGTTTGCTCCAGCTTGTATATTAGTACCACCGAACCACATCAGCACCACAAGAAACAGTAGATCACAGTCTAATAAAGTTTTCATGAATCTCAAATTTTGCATGTTGGTTACCTCACAATTGGTTGGTTACCTCACAATTGGTTGGTTGCCTCACAATTGACAGTAGGTTTTGTCACCAAAACTGCCTGTCAAACAGTCTTACAGCGCTATGCATCCTCCCACTCCAAATCTGGATAGCCTCCTAGAGCTCTCTATGTATGGATACGTCAGCATACAGGACATTCCAATGGCCTGCTCTCTCAGCCCAATCAATTTATCTGCCTTCAAATTCTGCCTCATTAAAACATCTTTCTTCAGTGGTTCTTTAGTTTTCACATACTGGTGCAAGGTTTCAATGGTCCAGTTTACAAGCTTTCTGAATTCTGAGCAAATTAATTTGGTATTATGACAATAATAATATGATAAACTTGTGGGCCTCTTAAGGGTTCTACTAATTGTCCCATGCAAGAGATATTTCCCACACAAACAAGGAAAACAGAATTAATGTAAACACCACTATCAATGTAGCAGGTGAAAACAAATAAAACAAAGATGTCAAATATGTTCAAAATCCATTCCAGCATATCTAGTCATTGAACCTATAGCCTAATCTTCTTGTAAAGGTTTTAGCTAATAGTTCCAATCCACAATTTCAATTAAAAATCTATGCAAATATTGACTTGGGTGGTATAAAACTGTTTTGCAGGGACAAGTGCATTGATATTTGAAAACATTGAAAAGGATATCTATTCTTTTAAAACTCATAATTACCCTATGATTTTTGTTGTTGAATGCAGACTAAGCATGGCAGACCTGGCATTCAAATTAAATGATTATTAATCAATTATGAGATTGCTTATAAAATATGTTTTTCTGGAACAAATGATTTGTTCATCCTAAAATTAGATATTTCAAAGTCCTTTATAGTGACTGTAATAGTAACAGTTTAGTGTTCTATTGTACTTAGTAACATGTAAGTCTCACAAATGATTTTGTGTAATTAAAGATATCAATTCTGAGGTGATAAAGAGGAGATATATTAGTCAAAAATGTTCTGATAAACTGTATGAAATCAATTCCACTCATGTAAAAAGATAAACATAAACCACAACAGGCTTCTACAACACCTCATTGGTAAAACTGTGTTCTGAAAATATATTCAATTAGAACATGCATTATGAATACTTCATTAATTGCATTATAGACACTTAAATTAAGTGCACATGAATTGCTAATTGTGCATCTAATTAAATCAAATCTTTTGATAATTTGTATGGATGAAATAATTTCTAACAGGCTCCTACAAACACCAGAAACATTGAAGACTGTTGTCATTTCTTCTATTAAAATAATAATAATAGGTTTTAAGATTAAAGATCAAAATGAGAAGTAATGACACATACAAAGTGATAATTCAAATACTATTTAATCACTCAACATGAAATGGTTTCCACAAAGTTCAAAACCATTAACAATAAATGCAACATTCAATAAATACATCTAGAGTCATCTATAGGTATCTTTTAGTGTCAGCATAATTTCAAACTCCACTTGCAGAAGCCCCTTCCCATTCTGAATGGATATAATCTAATTACTATCATATTAAATAACATTACATGTGCAGTCATATATTTGTTAAAACCAAATACAAAACATGTTTCTAGAATATGGAACAAATAAGACTAATTATATATTTTGAATTGTAATCAACTTGTTATACAATAACTGAATTAAACAAAATTGCCAAAATACCCAAAATGTCTCCATTACAATTCAATTGTGCAGCACACAGGTTAAACTCATCTGTATACTATTTGTGGTCCGCTCCTCATATTATTGAGGAGACTTCATTCAGTAAATGTGGAGCTGAACCCCCCCCACGTCACACAACCAACCACTGTTGTAGCATGTCATTAGCCAGGGCCTCCTGGACCAGCAGACTAGGTGCAACTCCACCATCACAGTTCAACCATCACACCCACAGAACCAACACAGCTTATACAACACACCAGATCCAGCACAGCAGCTACATTCACAACATCTCAAGACAAATGGCAATAGGTATATTAGTGGACAAATTAGAAGTGCTCTGATATAATCAGTGTATCAAATGTATTGTCTTTAAAACGTATTAAGACTCCATTACTATCAAAGAGGGTTAATACTATAGTTTGGTACAGGCCTTTTAAAGCTATGTGATTACTTGAATTGAAGAAATCAACAAAGAAAATAGCCTTCACAACTGACTTGATGAGTCATATTAAAATGTCACAGTAAATAAACTTGATTATAATTAGAAGATAGGTCTAACGATTAAACTAATTATTCTGTCAAATCAGACACATTTTAACAGAGAAGTGATGACTTCTTGCAGAACATATTGTTACAATTATATATAAACACGTTTTTAATTTATCATATTAAAAATGTTATGACATCCACTTTTTTTCTGCAATTTCAGAACATTGAAAAACCCCTGAAGCTTTGGAAAATATATAAGAACAAGTTGTTAACACTAAATCAATAAATCTGAGATTTTACATTTAATGACAATTTACGCAAAAAAAGCGTGCGTGGTCCTGGTTGAGCCTCTGACAGGAAAAACAAGTGAAAGGTAACAAATCCCATTTAAAATGATGACATCTTTAAAAATGTGCTTCAGTAGACACAATGTATGATAATAATGAGCTGTAAAATTAAGAAATAGAGAGTTGATAATAGAATTGACTATCTTCCTATTATAATTGTGTTGTTTTTTTATTTGATCCATACAGATCATCAAATAACTTTCTGCTGAGCTGGCCCACGTTCAGCACAAATGTTTATTTTCACATACGAAAATCATGATCAGGCCTGAACATGATGAATCTGTTAGTAGTCATCTACCAGGTCACAGAATGTCACTATTCTAGGCCTGTGTATCCTTGTGCATGCGCATCACAATCACAATACCTTCGAGAATGTCTGTTCTCAAGATAACTAGTTTCTGCTAACATGCTAACAGAGGGCTACATAAGGCCCAGGGCGTATAGGCCCAACCATGTTCATAAGACTGAGTCATCATGACAGCCATCAGATACTCCAATCAAGACGGTAGCCATTTCCATGACACACTTGCCCTGCTCTTACTCTGGGGAGTGGCTCACACATAGGAAATTGTTGCGTTCACTACAAGCCTAAACTACTAGGACTGTTTCTCCCATAGCCTACACAAATATTTTGCAAGTAATGCCTTCAATTTCATGTCCTGGTGTTTCTGGAGAGCTTAACCAGCTCACGCCAGCCAGGAGCAGGGAAACGCAGGGCCACCCAGTGAAGGGGCGGAGGGGGAAGAAGCACATACAGCAGAGGTCACGTGTTCACCACAAGGGGCTTGCATATTTACCTTTATGTCACGCAATGTACTTTTTCAGAAGTCCCCCAGTGGCGTGTGTTGAAGGAATTTGTATGACTACGTTAAAAGTGATCATGATATATTTTTCCACAATTGTGCATTTGAGTTGACTTGGTTTTCCTTACCATTCTAACAGGCCCTTGCAGTAAGGCTATGCTACGTGTTTTGGTCCAGCAGACCTATGGCAGGACAATTACTGTTACGCTGAACAATAAAAAACAACTTGTAATGAAGGACCAAAGATCAGCTACCAGCCACACACACACACACACACACACACACACACACACACACACACACACACACACACACACACACACACACACACACACACACACACACACACACATACATACATACATACATACACACACTGTGGTGGACTACCATAACGCAGACGATGGGCCCATTTGATTGGTATGCAAATCATTATACATTGCAGTGTTTCTCAGCCAATGAGTGAATCAGTGCTAAATCACAAAAATACACATTATGAGAAAATACCATGCAGTGGCCTTACATGGATACGGCACACAGAATACTATAAGGTGTGCTAATTTATGCATAAAGTATTTGTTGTGTTGTTTTATTTGTTAAGCCCACCTTAAAAAACAGGAGTATCAACACAACTTACAGAAATTCACTGAGGGTATTAAAACAGGAAGTGTTGTTGTTGAAAATGTTCGCCCATTTTGTTATTATAATAAACGTGTTGGCTGACATAACGTGCAGTGTTATATTCATCTACATCAGACATGTTACACACAAACAAAACGTCTTGAGTGGTAAAAACAAGACGTATGTCTGCATTAGGCGACAACCCAACAAAACGTGCCAAAGCAACGACACACAAAACCTGCCCACGTTTCACGTCGGACAACTATGCAGTATGGTTGGTTATGGGGACAATAGACAAGATTATTTGATTAGAGGCATTAGAAAAATACATTATCATTACCTTAGTTTTTTGGGAACAGAGTAGTCTACCTCAATCACCTTTCCATGTAATTCAACTTTACCTGTAGGGACGAAATGGATATGGTAGCATTAACATGATGAAAGTAACCATTTGTATTGACTGAGAGACACATATATGATAGTCTACTGGAACATCTTCTCATTGTCAAATTTAATACAGTCACAATTTCAAATCACTTCACGTGTGAGTGTCACACAATCAACATGCAGTTTGCAGACATCTCACTGTTAACTAGCTTGGAGGAAATGGCTAATACCACAATTTTGTTGGGTTGCAAATCCAGTCATGATGACTTGATAACACGTTAATGTGCAATTTTGTGAATCACATTTCAGGAAATCGGCGCCAAAAAGCTTGATGAGCTCATATTTAAAAGCTTACGATGGGGAATCGGGCAGCCATGCTTTCCACTCCCACAAACCTCATTGCAATGAGGATCTTTTTTTACAGTAAAGAATGCAACATCAAAGAGGTGATCCTTTCAAAGAGGAATGCCTTGCTCTCTTAGGTACGTCTTCTCCATATTGACAAAGCCGGAGTGATTCGTTGTTCGCCGAGTTCGGGCCGACAACATGTTTTCCCTTTTCATTGGGATAATGTGTAAGTGGCCTGGCGCAGCCCGGAACGGGAGTCTCACCTCGTCCCCCCAGCTACCTGTTTATTCGTTCTTTGCTCCGGACCCCCATCACCTACCTTCAAGACACCTCGTAAAAACATACCCAGACATCATAGGAACATGGATTTGACACATTCTTTCCGGTTACTTTGGTCGGTTCTTTTCAATAAAATCAAGATAAAAAATAACTGAAAAATAATTATGCCTACCCGAACATCAGACCGTCCCATACATTCCAATGGGTGATTGCAAAGTAGCGCCTCTCAGTATATCGGAATCGCCAAAATATAGGTATAATGCGTTAATTACGTTACAATGAGTCGTGTTTTCCTTACGCATACGGCGACACTCGTGTATGATGTATCATTTGCTGAATGTTATTTGACCATGGCTGAGTGTTCATCTAAACTCTGGCACTGATGGAAGAGCCTATGGCCAACACAGTCCCCAGCGAAATACTGGTAAGGTAATGACAATTATTTCTGATGTATTTTTCCAATAGTAGTTGTGAACTGTTCAGCTCTGACTTGGTGTTATCTGTCAATTCTGCATCATCCCCGTAGTCAAATGTGCACTTACCAGAGAGAGTCTCAATTGCTTTTATGGCCCAGTTTTGGTCGGGGAAGTCCACAAAAGCATAGCCGGATTTGAGCAGAACCTGATCGGCCACTGGAAGCTTCCTCTCGCCAAAGAGCTGCCTCAAGTCCTCGACAGTGACCGAAGGACTCAGATTCCCGACATATAGTTTGTTCATGATCTAAAGGAAAATCTCGATATGGAATCAAACCTCGGGGAAATGAAATTCCGGAAAGTAGAAAAAATCATAAGAAAATAAAAAATAAAATAGAAAAAATCTGCTGAAAAACAGCAATCACCCCCCAGATGCAGTCGACCCCCAGCTCCAACTCCGCTCCTGGTCAAACTCTTTCAACTGGGATTGAAAAAAGTGTCGTTACGACGCCACTCTGGAGCCAGCAAGCGCCGCCTCTAAATAAAATCTGCTTTAAAATATCTTTTTTTTTTTTTTTTTTTTTTTTTTTTTATGTTTGGAGGTGTTTGTTAACCTGAGTATCAGTGCTTCCTCATAAAAAAGTAATGAGGCTATACAAGTGTCGCCAAAATCATGATGTAAATGAAGTCAGGGTTGGGCCAGAAAGGTTGTTCTATCTATCATAACCTCCCAGAAAGAGGCTGCTGGGTTTACGGAATAAAGCATGTGGCACATACTGGAAAATCGAGTCCCGTGATTATTAACACGCCTCGTTGCCACATTATTAAATGACACTGATCCCCACCGCGATACCCGGGAGGAGGTGTATAGCCTATATGTCCAGGATGGAAGTTCATAGGCCTTTTGTTAAATCTTAAAAAAAAAAAAAAAACATGAGATGGAGTAAATACTCTACAATATTCATCTCCTGGGTGTTGTCTGGAGTAAGAAATGGGCCTTGTAGGTTACCTGGAGTTTGTGGTGCATAATATGGGTTTAATCAATCGATCATGTTAACATGGTTTAACCCCTATTAGGCCAACCTTGCTTAAAGGAAGCCCCTATGGTTGCCCTCTGACTGAGTTCTCGACCATCCACTCATGGGGCTGAATGCAGCTGAAGTAGTCGAGTAGGGACCCTCCTTCAGGGCTGAACACGCCCATACGCAGTGACTGAAATGCATATGGGTGTGTTGGAGAGATTCGAGATGCATATGGATGTGTCTGGGAGATTCCAGATACATACGGATGTGTCTGGGAGATTCAATGTGCATATGGATGTGTCTTGAGAGATTCCAGGTGTATATGGATCTGTCTGAGACATCCCAGGTGCATATGGATGTGTTTGAGAGACTCCGGGTGCATATGGATATATTTGAGATTCCAGGGCCATCGTGTGGAATATGCATGTAAGCCATACGAGGCCTCTACGAAGGTATTCCGCCATTGATCCTTTAACAGGCTTTTCCATTTTTTTTAGATAGGGCTAGCTTTTTATTTATTTATTTATTTTTAAATAATATACTTTTTTTTTCTTTTTTTTTAATAATAGACTTAAATGAAGAAATCAAATTCTATTTACCTATATTTTGATTTGCTCTTCAATTCAACCTCGTTTGAAAGGTGTGTGCATCCTACAGTGGTGTGGTGGATGTTTTGCCATTAAAAGGTTTTTTGTGTGTCGTGTGTCCGTCCAAATACGACTAGTGAGGGCATTCTGCAGATCGCTTTGATTTCTCTGACTGAGTGGCTTTATTTGTTTATGTTTAAAAAAAAAAACAAATCAATGCATTAGCCAACATATTCATTCAAATGAGATAGTGTGGACGTTGATCTCATAGTTGGGTTGTTTCAATCAGGTTTCAACCATGCCCTACTCTGCAGCGAACAAGGCTGCATTAGTGCCTGTGGGCGATTTACTATTTGGGGCATCTGAGCAGGCTTCAAATCCCGTTTCCTACTTGTTGAACTTTCCATGCGGATAAGCTGTCTTGTACGTCTCGTCACAACCAGTCAAATATATACCGGTATGTATGTTTTCTAGGCCCATGGCTTCACGGCCCTGGTGCTACTCCGGCAGGCCTGCTGCTCGTATAGGCCTACTGCCAGGAGGGTGCGGTATAGCGACAGAGGGAAGCCTGTACGCTACTTCAGCTGTTTCTTCATGAGTCGCCATGCAGTTCGCCTTGAACCGTTACCGCCACCCTACTGTCGTGGAGAGAGATGCCTCCTACCACCCTACTGTCGTGGGGAGAGATGACTCATAGCAGCGTGTGTTTCAGTGCCCGTCAAACCAGTTGCTTGTTAGACTTAACATTGGCATACATACCCATCAATTTACACACTCATTGCATATCAAACAAACTGGAATTTAGGGTTAGACATGGTTTTATTTAAGGGTTTTAAACCCCCCTCAGCAACAATTCGCCAATTTTTTATTCTACTGTAGGTGCAGGTAGTGATATTAAAATAAATGTTATTGCTTAAAAAACACAAAGGAGTCCGAGGGTCAGTTGCATCATCGCAGGGGATCAAGAAGGCCAGAGATTGCTGGCTGGTCTGGTCACTGCCAAAAGGTAGAGGGCAGCAATTTCCCTCCATCCTCAGCGAACTGCGGGCCTGAGTGGGAGCGGCAGCGTTCAGCGGCGTGAGGCTCTCTGTGACGAGGCTACCAGCTGCCATGTCTATTGCTTGTGTTTCATGGCTCCTTGGTAAATAACTGTGACATCAATGACAGCTTCATTACCCAAGAGGATAATGTAAAGCGTTAAAGACTAATATTTATTTCCAGAAGAAGATACAGGGATTTAGTTAAGCAATAACATGGTAATGGTAATTACTCAATAATAGGCTGTGAATTAAAAAATAGAACCACTCAGCAACATTTGGTACCAGGGAAAAGCCTGTGGTAATATTATTATAAATTATAAAGTGCACCATTATAAGTAAATAAAAGAACAGTGATAACTTTGGTGTTCAAGGAATGTTTTACTTGATGTAATCAGGCAGCAGAGCAAGTCCATGCTCTGGGTCTCGCCGTGTGGTCTGAGCCAAGAACTGAGTTTTACATCAGCGCTTCTAGTGTTTTACCCCTTTTGATCTATCACCCAGTCTGAAACAAGTCACAAAGCATCAACATCGTAATTGGTTTGACAGTTCTTGTCACACCTAACTTGATCTCTCACCATTCACAGGATGTTGTGAAAACCAGTTCCAAATGGTTGGTCTGATTAGCATGTCTTCTATCTTCTACGTCTTACACCATCCTAGCAGTTAGCAAGGCACCCTACTAATAATAGATACATACTCTTATGCCTTCCTATCAGCAAAAGGAAAACAAAGGATGTATATATGTATATATATCATCATCTGAGTTGAAAATAAATACCACAGGACATGTTTTAAGAAGCAGTTTATTGCAGTCACTGCCAGCCTAAAACATGTTCACACAAGACAGTCGACTTTCTCCTTCCTCCCACCGGCACACCCCAGCAAAGGCTTGTGTACAAAACAAACAGGTAGAGAGCATGCCATACAATTACTAATAAAAAAATCAGGGAGAAGAGAACTAACAAATCACTCAATTAGCAATCTACTGAACTACAATAATTACTCAGGAATAGATATCAATGTTGTCGTCGGGTGAATTAACAAACTGAAAGTTAGAAGTGTGACCCAACAGAGACAGTGTAACTTTTAGAAATCAACCAAAATCCAGTCCTGGACACCGTACCGTCCTCTGTGGTTGGAAGAGCAACACTTTGATGTTCAATAACGACCTGGGAAAGGAACATTGAGAACACATCATTATTGAGAACAATGACATCATAATCCACACAGTAGGTCACGTTACACTGACAATGGGCTCTTGACCAGTGACTCAACCTGAAAGACCCAGATGTTCTATCAAAAATAACTGAATAAACTGAATACCATTTAAACATATTAAACTATATTTAAACCACTATTTAATGGCAACCCCAAAATGTGAAACGGTTACATTTAAGATACTGTATTCTTCAGAGGCATCCCGTCAAGAGAATTGCCCCCTGGGTGATGACTGTTTAACATTTGAAAAGAAACATGAAGTGTTGCGATGTAATGTGACAGGTAAGTCGTGCACCAATGTGTTCCACTGGCGTGACGAGCATGGAACTCACGGGGAGAGTAGGAGCGCGATCGGGATCTGAACCGGTACGCCCCTCTGTTGTATGGAGAGGGAGATCGCCTTCTGCAACAACAAAGCACATGCCTACCGTTGGCTACCCAGGCTCACTCACAAGTATTTACTCGGTAAACTGACTGTGTGCGCAGGTCAACGAAAACATGTACTTTTGTATTCAGCCCAAAATATTTCACCACACTGAATTACCAAATGGCATCAAAATCGGCGGTCAGACAGCTGAGATTCGCCACGGCAATCTCGCATTTTCAACGGTAGCTCGCTTCAGGCATGAGCTAACGCCATTCGGCCAATTACCTGGATGACCTGTTGTAGTCCCTGTCGTCATAGCGATCATAGCCTCGGTCGCATCCCCGGTCGTAGTAATCCCGTGACGGGCGTCGGGAATTTCCGTCAGGGCCGCCTCCGCCTCCGCCACCGCCACTAGATGAGACAACGAGGCGTGACAGGCTTAGACTCCCCTCTAAGTAGTCCATCAACATCAGTCCATTTAAAGGCACAGTTCACCAAACTGCTGCATTCTCCATTTCGTTTTTACCATGAACCTGTGAAATCTGCTAAATGTGCATTAACGCATTCAGCGGTTAGGATGAATAAATTCACCCAAATGGTCAACATTCTAGAGTGCCAAGGGTGACTTTATTCACTGAAAATGCATAAATTATGATGCCTCATTTTGTAGCCAATCAAAGTATTGTTGCTAGGTAAACACCACACAGAACACTTGGCACTCTAGGTGGTGAGTGTTCCAGAACTCTTTGGCACTTGGTGAGTTAACTACCATGAACCATATTTAAAGGGGACGTACTATGTGGGCCGGCCCATGTAGATCCCAGGGGTGGGGGTGTGAGCTCTCTTTGTGATGGAAAAGTCCACTCTGATTCTGCGGCCATCCAGCTCCATTCCATTGGCCCGTTCCTTTGCCTGATCATTTACAAAAATGCAAAATAGTTATCAGAATACAATACCTAATATAACAGGCACATCTTCTTTGCAGAATAGGACATGCTTGTGAGAAACCTAAAACTAACAGGCTGAATAAACCATTAGAGGGGTACGGTCTTACAAACAAAAAATACATAAATCTAAGTAAAAAAATAAAATATTCTTGCCTCTTCGGAGTCCTCTCTGTTCTCAAAGTAGACAAAGGCGAACCCTCTGGAGCGTCTGGACTGCTGGTCAGACACGATGTTGACGTCAGTCAGAGGGCCGTACTTGGAGAACACGTCCCTCAGGTCCCTCTCTGTGGTGTACAAGCTGAGGCCAAACACACCCAGGCAGCAGTTGGGATCAGGGTTGGCCTGTGAGGTGTTATCAGACCAACGCAAGTTTGATATGACTACAATATAAATAACAATGTAAGCAACATGTTAACCATTCAACCACTGAAGGACGTCAGTCGAGAGACACAGTGCCCTGCGTAGGTAATGGGACAGGGAATCCATTTCTTTTCAAACACAGAGCCCTGCGTAGGTAATGGGACAGGGAATCCATTTCTTTTCAAACACAGAGCCCTGCTTAAACAATGGGACAGTGAAGCATTTTTTTTTCTTTTGGTTCTACACTCCAGAAGTTTGGATTGTAAATTAAACAATTACCATGATGTTAATTATTTTTTTCTTTTGGCTCTATACTCCAAAGGTTTGGATTTTAAATCAAACAATTCCTCTGAGGTCATAGTACACAGTGTCAGCTTTTATCTAAGCGTATTAACAATTTACACGGAGATCACGGCAAAAACAGGCTTCAATCCCGCAATGCACCTACCCGGTTGCCGAGGTGACGGCGCCGGTTGGACATGGGGGAGTGGCTGCGCCGTCTGAGGTAGTCCCCGCTGCAGGAGCGACTCCGAGAGCGCCGGTGGCGGGAGCGGGAGCGCGAGCGCGAGCGGGAGGACTGTCTGCGCGAGCAGCGGGGGGAGCGGGACCTGCACGGACGAGACAGAACAACAACAATCACACAATGTCAACGTCGGCATCACTTACAATGTGGCAACTGCTTGACCTGTGTCTTGCTTGCAATATGAGGTTAGACATTGAAAAAATGTAGGACTTAAATCGACGGTGGTCCAGTGATCTAGCACCACGGCCTGGGGTGGTCCAGTGATCTAGCACCACGGCCTGGGGTGGTCCAGTGGTCTAGCACCACGGCCTGGGGTGGTCCAGTGGTCTAGCACCACGGCCTGGGGTGGTCCAGTGGTCTAGCACCACGGCCTGGGGTGATCCAGTGGTCTAGCACCATGGCCTGGGGTGGTCCAGTGGTCTAGCACCACGGCCTGGGGTGGTCCAGTGATCTAGTACCATGGCCTACAGTGCACACATATACCCATGTTGGCATGGGTTAGAATCCGGCCCATGCCCTGCTGACACACCCTCTCCTCCTTACTTCCTGTCTTTCTCTACTGTCTCTATCCAATAAAAACTGAAAAAAAAGACTGGAACTCTCTTAAAAATAAATAAATACCCAGACTTTAATTAACTCACCGGGAGCGAGACCGGGACTTCGAGTGGGAGTGGCGTGACCCATCCTTAGAGTGGGCAGGAGAGCGACTCTGCGAGCGACTGGCTGATTCACCGGACCCCCGTGGACTCTCACTCCTGGAGGCAGAGCGCGACTCCTGGACAAAACCACACACACCGACAGGCCTCGTATCAGCACCAGACACACACTAACACAGTCCACAATGTTGTTCCATTTGACTACTTCAGCTCTGTTAAAGAGTGATCCAGAGAAGGCTTTGAATAGCAACACTAGCCTAAGCTTTGGATCATGGGGTTGTAGAAAATTATTCTAAATTATTCTAGAAATAAATAATTCATACTTAAATTATTATAAAATAAACATGATGTAGCGGGTAAGGCACAAAGCAAAATATGCACTTTTCAGAGAGAACGCAAAAATCTATTAAGTCAGCAAAATGTGTCAGAAATAAAAGCATTTCTTTGATTTACATTAAGAAAAGTCATCTGTATTCTAGAAGTACATGCATGCATTTGACAAACAGACTTTTAGTAAACTCTTAGTAATTACTTAGCGCAGTGATCTTATTCCAGATTACTTCTGATCATAACTTCAAAACAATCTTTTCTTCTTTCTTCAGTTTCAACTGTTTTACTTCATTCCTCTTCACCCATTTCACCCAACGTTCATATAGACTATATGTGGGGACTTCTCTCCGCCTATCTAGCATGCATTCACTAAATTCAGCTTCACACATCTGAACTTCAAATTATTCTCATGAAAAACTTGACATGTGACTTCTTCCGCATTTTTTCCTCTTCCAACCTATCCTTAATGAAAAACAAAAGGACGAAGAGTATAAAACTACAATCAGAAGAGCAGCCCCGCCACTCCATGTGCTGAGTGAGTGGTGCGGCCGGTGAGGAGCTCTGGGCCTGCGGGGGGACGGAGGGACGGAGGGACGGAGGGACGGCGGCGGTCGGCCTCCACACAACACCGCTAGCAATACGAGGCAACGGCCTTATTTACTCAACTTGCATATAATAACGTGGCCTAATAACTAGCAAACTAATGCAACCGCCTGTGGTTTAACTGTATCCATGACACATTAAACACTGTATTAATTAACATGTTTTTCATGATATGTATATATATATATACACATATATAGACGTCTTGAACCGACATAATGTGTCTCCCTCATGTATGTACCTAAACTCACTTCCTCTCAATATGTTCAATAGCCAAAGTTAGCACACGCTACCGTGCGACGCTAATCTCATATATATAGAAATATATATAAATAAACATATATATATATACATATATACGCATATGAACTAGTTCAAGCTATGGCATTAAAATATTAACAATCGATCAACTTGGCGTAGACCTGAGACAGACATGGTAAACGGAGTGGACGGTGTGTTTTATTCGGTAGAGCAGCTCCACTGGCATGGCGACAGTCGTCTCTCCACCGAAGGGAAAAAACACCGCACCCAAAACACTCTTGGAAATGTATAGCATACGCACCCGGTTTCCATAATCTCTCTCGGTTTCGCTCATGTTTTCACGGATAATATGTGACTTAAAGTGGCCAGAAATAACACGTAACGTTATCAACAACCGCACACACGACGTCGTCTTTGCGGTGGCGGTTTATGCTAATGCGAGCTTCTGCGCAGCCCGAGATGGGAAGAAATGGGTGGCGTTGACGGGGAGCTGGAACCAGTCGCTCCTAGACGACGGTCTGGGATCAGTTTAGCGTTTTTCCCACTGCAGAATTACAACAGAATAAGGGGACGACACCCTGATCCTAGATCTGTGCACAAGGGAAACTTCAATGTTGACGTATGAATTATTCCTTATCATTTTACATAATGCAATTGTCATCGACAATCTGTCAAAATAGAGTTACGGCAATAAAGGCGTTGCTATTATTTTGTGAGGATTGTGTGTATTTTTTTGTCGTCTCTTGTATTTTTATTATAATAACACATGTTGTACATAACCCTCCGATTTATGAATTATCCTGTGGAAAACGTACTTAATTACTAACTTTAATGTAACAAAATTGGTTGTAAAAATTATCAAATGAGATAGCTTTGCGTGGCTGTATCTGAGTCACTAATCTTCTTTAAGCCTCTTAATAATGAGTAAGATAGGGAGCAGACTTGAATGATGTTGTGGACTCACGCTGTGGTGAGTCTAATATTCAGGAGTCTGGAGTAGGCTTTGTTTTTACTCTTGCTTAATTAATAAGGAATATCACTCTGAGACAGGAATTTGTCTTCTGAACGGCTTCTCTAGTATTTGATATCTATATTTGATTTGATGGATTATTTAAAATAAATGCTCTCCGCACTGGTTCTCTTTTGACTGAGAAGAGAGAAAAGTTTTCATCAAAATCCTCTGAAGATAACCTTTTCCTGTCTCTCTTGGATACTTGTTGAAGAATGTTCTGAATCTTTGTTCTCTGTTTTTGATCCTCCTGACATCTCTCCTTTAGACATTTGTATAATATTGGACCCGGTAGATTCTCCTTTTGAAGTTGCCAATTATTTTTTGAACATCTTGTCTCGGTTGTACCTTTCTCATCAGTATGTGCTTCAGGCTATTACCTAAGCCTCGATGGCAAAGGTTTCTCTCTGGGACGATCCATTTCTGACACCGTCTCACCATAATGGTTATTCTCTGGTCTTGCTACCTTTTCCTCACGTATCTGTCCCTCTACCTCTCCTTCAACTTCCTTCGCAGCTTAATCACTTACAATGGCAGGCAGAAAGTGACAGCTAGATTTCGTAGGAAAAGGCGGCGGAGAGGAAGGGGACGGTTGTCTTCACGAATGACCTTCCATCGCAGGAGTACCCATTAGTTTTTGACTGATGCCCAATGGACCTCAGCAGGGCAGGCAGCACACCAAAAGACACCTGGGGAACTGTCGTTTCAGATTTGGGGCTGGTGTATTTGAACAGCTCTGTTTTACACCACGGATGATGTGATCAAATGCAAGAGCAAATGATGGGACAGAAGTTAACAAATTGGCCATCTAGTGTACATGACATGGATATTGTTGTGGGTGGAAAATCATTGATAGAATAATAAAAAAAAAAAACTAAATGGTCAGAAATGAACTTAGGTTTGTTCTGTTTTCTTAACCCTTTTATAACGGACAAAAATACTTATAATGTTGTGCCTTTGTGCAAGGCATGGACTGATAGTATGACAGACCCAGCTCAGACTTAGTCTGAACATGTGGTCCTGTGATCGGTCCTAGAACTGATCAAAGGGGGTGTCATGGTTACCCCCTCCCATGCAAGGCCTGCGTCTGCTGCTGAAGGGGGACCTGTCATGAATAATCAGCTTGTCCTGCAGTGAAGAGGATCACCATGCTCTATCCATTTCAGGTTCTGGTTAATCCTTACACGATTATCAGGAGACATATTACTACATACTAGACATAATACTGTGAGAATCAAAGTTGTGATGACAACAATAGAACTCCAATTGTATACCACATTTTCTGTCTGACTGTACAGTACTTGTAATAAACTCTATGATCTGTTTCATGCTTATCTAGGAGTGTGTAGGCTTCATTTCTGTTCCCCAACAGAGATGCAGCCTTACCAGGGGGGAAACAATTAAGATGGTGATGCTTTGTATCTTGCTTCAGACTGGGTGATAGATCAAAAGGGGTAAAACACTAGAAGCGCTGATGTAAAACTCAGTTCTTGGCTCAGACCACACGGCTAGACCCAGAGAATGGACTTGCTCTGCTGCCGATTACACCAAGTAAAACATTCCTTAAACACAGACGTTGTCACTGTCCTTTTATTTTCTTACACAGGATTACCATCTTTGAATGCAGTAAATACTCCACACCTCTCAAACAGCAGCTATTGTTGTTTTGCTAGTTTAATGCACATTTAAAGCCACCATCAAGCAAACTGCTTTTGGTCCAATTTACATAGATCATCTCAACAGTGTTTCTAAACCATACACAGTATGTTACAGCGTCCATTTATCACATTCATGATCAAATGATCTCATCCTTTCTGTGTGAAAAGTTCCTGCATCCCAGAAGAAGGTTGCGCTGACATTCCTCGTCAATCCAGTTAGGCCAGGCCACCTAGTGGACAACGGGAACAACACTGGACTTGTACCATCATGACGCCATAACAACTTATTTTTAGACAGATGACATGCAGTTCAAACACAATGACACGTTTATGGTTAGGGTTAGGGTTAGGGTTAGGGTGAATTAGCCTACTGCAATCATGAAGAACATTTATTTTGTGGATGTCCAGGAAGCTTGGCCCATCTCTCTGTCCAATAGGAATGTAGGGATCTGGTTTAGGGATGATGAAGGCATACCTGCATCAGAGGACAGAGCTGTGACAGGATGGAACTCTTCAGACGGACAGTGAAGGACCAATAAACAATAAAAACCCATCCACCAATTCACTGCCATAGTGCGTAATGGAACCGTAGTCATAGGCAGTATTGAGGTTGTTTGTCTTGTGTCTTTTAAAGTAATGCGCTGCGTCTAGTTTGGGGGCCAAAAAAAGACAACAGTGAAACTTGATTAGCTGATCAGATTGTGTGTTTTCATTATACCAATGACTATTTAAGCTAACTCATTTACTGCCCAGGGTGAATAAAGTCTCCCAAATTGTCAACATTCTAGAGTGCCAAGGGTGACTTTATTCACCAAAAATGCATCAATGACGATGCTTCATTTTGTAACCAATCAAAGTGTTGTTGCTAGGTAAACACCACATAGAACACTTGGCACTCTAGGTGGTGAGTGTTCTGGAATTCTTTGGCAGTTGGTGAGTTAATGCCATGGGTTCATTATTCAATGCATAGGATTCATGATGTTCTCCCACATGATGGTCACATGGTGATCCCAGTCTGAGTGGGACTGCTCATGTACAAAGCCACGTGAGGCGACTCCGGACCACATACAGCCAGGAGAGGAGCCGGGGACCTCCAGTCTGCCCCAGGAGGCGGCAGAGAGAGGAGCTGGGGCCCTCCAGTCTGTCCCAGGAGACGGCAGAGAGAGGAGCTGGGGCCCTCCAGTCTGCCCCAGGAAAGACCACCAGCTAGTAGGACAACTGTAAAGACAACATGTAACATTACCATAAACTCACCAACTGCCAAAGAGTTCCGGAACACTCACCACCTCGAGTGCCAAGTGTTCTATGTGGTGTTTACCTAGCAACAACACTTTGGATTGGCTACAAAATGAGACATCATCATTGATGCATTTTTGGTGAATAAAGTCACTCCTGGCACTCTAGAATGTTGACAATTAGGGTGACTTTATTCACCCTCTGGACTAAATTAGTTAATGTGCAGGACTCTGTTCTCTGTCGTACACAAAGCAACTGGACAGGCAGAAGTGTAAAAATGCATAAAGCAATTACAAACTAGTAGATAGCACACTTGCACTCACCCAAACCTGGGCGGTATGTTGAGGTAGCTGGCCTTGTGGATGTGTGGCACAAACGTCACACACGTACCAGGAGGAGATGTCCAACATTCCTGTTTCTATGGTGATTCTATCCATATCATCTGTGCAAAATCAAACTCCAAATGTCACAGAGTGTCTGCTGATTGCAACGTAATGCCTGGCTTATATGTGTAGTTCATGTAGTAGAACTTCAAATTAAAAATGTAATTTTCTGAAGTTGAAAAAAAAGATGGAATATTATAGACAGTCATAAAGCCTGATATTTACTGAGCACATCTACTGTACAAACAGCTGTGGAGAGATGACGTACGGCACATGGACAAATCCATCAACAGACCTGGGCCACAGGCAGGAGTTATCAGGGCACGTTATGGCACCGCGCACGGTGGAGCTGGCGACGTCCCCTTCCCTGAACCACAGCCCCGTCGGACACCGCAGCACTGTCTGT
>NW_028153180.1:0-2000 GCF_951799395.1 Argentina silus
GCCTGTCTGTCTGTCTGCCTACCTGTCTGTCTCTGTCTGTCTGTCTGCCTGCCTACCTGCCTGCCTGTCTGTCTGTCTGCCTGCCTGCCTGCCTGTCTGTCTGTCTGTCAATTAAATTCAAACATCTTACATTGCCAAAGCACACATACATATTCAATAATGACAGAATGATACATTAATTCTCAAAAAATAGTTACAATAACCTCTCTCTCTCTGTCTCTCTCTGTCTCTGTCTCTCTCTCACCCTCTCTCTCTCTCTCTCTCTCTCTCTCCTCTCTCTCTGTCTCTGTCTCTCTCTCTCTCTCTCTCTCTCTCTCTCTCTCTGTCTTCCCTCCTAGTTTCTCAGTAGACTCTACTCGTGACCTGGGGGTGTGGCTGGGCAGCCTGAATCAGGTGATCCGCAGTGCCCTGTCCTGCAGCCAGGTGGCGCTGCGCCTTTGGGCCAGTCCCTGGAACAAGGTGTGTGCTGACTGTGGCAGCGCCAACCCAGAGTGGGCGTCGGTCAACCTGCTGGTGGTCATCTGTGAGGCCTGCGCAGGTGAGGGGGAGGGGCTTCTGTACAGGTGAGGGGAAGGGGCTTCTGCACAGGTAAGGGGCTTCTGTACAGGTGAGGGGGAGGGGCTTCTGTACAGGTGAGGGGGAGGGGCTTCTGCACAGGTAAGGGGCTTCTGTACAGGTGAGGGGGAGGGGCTTCTGTACAGGTGAGGGGGAGGGGCTTCTGTACAGGTCAGGGTTTGCAGTGCACCTTTATGATGACCGCAGTGGGACTTTCATTCGGCTTCAATCTGCTCATATTAAAACATCAGTCTGACCTTCAGGTCTGCATCGCTCGCTGGGCATCAACAGCTCCAAGGTGAGGAGTCTGACGCTGGACAGTAAGGTGTGGACTGAGCCTCTCATCCAGGTGAGGCTGACTCATATGTATGGACCAGGGGAGGCTGCAGCAGGTAGAAATCGGAGGATGGGCTCATTGTCATGCATGTCCTCCGATTACTACCTCCTCCAGCCTCCCCTGGTATGAAGTAAACATGTTGTTGTGTCCTGGGGTCAGGCTCGGGTTCCAAACACCCTCCTAGCCAATCAGAAGAAAGGATGTTGGATGACTCTCTCCTCTCTCCACAGCTGTTTGTTCACTATGGTAACAAGGCAGCCAATGACGTGTGGGGTCAGAACGTCCCGGCGGTGGAGCAGATCCTATCAGACGCCAGCGTGGAGCAGAGGGGAGAGTTCATACGGTCCAAATACACCAGGGGGCGCTACAGACGCGCCCACCCACTGGCCTCCAGCCAGAAACTCCTCAACCAGGTCTGTCCATCACACCAAGACATTATTATTATTATTATTGTTATTATTATTATTATTGTTATCATAATAATAATGTTATCGTTATTATTGTTATCATTATGATAATAATAAATATTAGTATTATTGTTATTATTATTATCATTATTACTGTTAGTATTAGTATTATCATTATTATTATTACTATTATGACAATACAAACACAAATGAGATATGACACATCAAATGAGACATGTCTCTCCTGAAGAAGAAGATTAAAGTCTCTGGGATCCCCTGTAAAAGGTCAATTAACTGTGTGTGTGTGTGTGTGTGTGTGTGTGTGGTGTGTGGTGTGTGGTGTGTGTGTGTGGTGTGTGTGTGTGTGTGTGTGTGTGTCTCCAGAGGCTGTGTGAGGTGGTGTGTGGTGATAACATTCTGGAGACCCTGTCCCTGCTGTGTTCTGGTGCCAGGGTGCTGTGCCACTCAGGAGACCCCCTCTGCCCCTCTCCCATCAGCCTGGCAGAGAGGGCCGGACAGGCCATGCAGACTGAGCTGCTCAGACACAACGAGTACACAGGTAGGTGTGTGTGTGTGTGTGTATACTGTATGAATGTATGTGTGTGTGTGTGTGTGTGTGTGTGTGTGTGTGTGTGTGTGTGTGTGTGTGATTGTTGTTGTTTTGTTTTCATCCAGAAGCCCCTGCCCACGACCATCAGAAG
>NW_028153179.1:0-2500 GCF_951799395.1 Argentina silus
ACCAGGTTTTCTTATCTCTGTTTATCAGAGTCCCGCCCAAACTCTTTCCTAAAGATCTCTCCTTTGATTGGTTCATTTGGTACCCAATTATATACCCACCTGATTCTACTTACCTACTTGATTTAACCAATGCAACTTGGGGTTCACTTATTTGTGCACCTCCACTAATTTATTTATAATTTAGTTTTTCTACTACACACATGATTTCCTCTAAACCGACATATGGAATTGGTAAATATAAACCTGTTATGTCAGATAAAAAAGACAGGTTCTGATTAAATAAAGATTTCAAGGTAAAAACTAAAAAAATCTAAAATTGCACAAGGGGTTCACACACTTTCAAGCAGCACTGGATATTCATATTCTTATATGCTGTTCGGTAGTTAAATTAGAGAGAGAGAGAGAGAGAGTTGTTGTAGGGTTGTCTGTGTTTGTGTGGTAAATATCAACCCTGTATGTTTACCTGTATGTAATACGGTAGAGAGAGAGAGTGTGTGTGTGTGAGAGAGAGAGAGAGAGAGAGAGAGAGAGACAGAGAGAGAGAGAGGACAGAGAGAGAGAGAGACAGAGAGAGAGAGAGACTGTGGTCGATGAGGTGATATCTTATCCTCATGTCAATGTTTATGTGATACAGCAGCAGGAGGGCAAACTGGGGTTAGACACACACACACACACTCACGCACGCACGCACACACACACACACACACACACACATGTTTAGGGTGTGTCTGGTAGTCATGCTCAGGGAGTGGGCGTTTAGAGAATGCCAGAGACGCTGCCATTGGCTGAGGCAGTGAGTGGGCGGGGTTGGAATGAGACAGCGCCTGGGACAGCCTATCACAGAGCAGGAGAGTGGGGTGTGTGTGTGGGAGAGAGAGACGGCTGAGCACGCACACACACACACACACACTCTCTCCACTCCTCACTGGTGTCGCCGTGGTAACACTGATCTCCGTGGTCACGGAAACGCTCTCACCTGGGCAGGAAGCTGGGATTAGAGATCAGCCAATCAGACGAGAGGATGGAATAAAGGAGGAGTCTGCAGAATCCTGACCCAGAGACGGAGGGATCGCTCTGGGATTGGCTGGCTGGGTCTGCCTCTCTCACTGACACCAACATCTACAGGTCTGGTCTGATCAGTACTCTGGGATCTACAGATCTGGTCTGATCAGTAGGATCGTCGCTCGGCTGGCTGGTCTGTCGCTGACAGGCCTGAGCCTGGATTCTGCACAGGAAGTGGTTTTGAACCGAGATGTCAACCTGAGCTGAAACCTGATTGGCTGAGAGGACAGGAAGTGATTTGTCGCCATGTTTGGCAGCGTGAAGAAGATCATCTCTGTGTTTGAGACCCGCCCCCACAAGCCACGCCCACTTTCTCTCCCTCCATCCCTCCCTCCCTCCAACTCTTCCACCCTCCCCCCCTCCCTCTCCTCTCCTCCCCCCTCCCCCCCCCCCCCTCCCTCTCCTCTTCTCCCCCCTCCCTCTCCTCTCCTCCCTTCCTCTCCTCTCCTCCCCCCTACCCCCCCCCCTCCCTCCCCTCTCAGCGCAGGCCCAGACCCCCCCTCACCCCCCCTCCTCTCTCCAGACCTCTACAGCTGTCTGCCAGGTGGAGGGAAGGAGAGGGGGATGGGGTCAGGGGTCATGTGGGGCGGGGTCGTCCCGGGGTCAGAGGTCGTCCCGGGGTCAGAGAGTCGTGGCCTCGCGGTCGTCTGGAGCTGAGGAGGAGGAGCCTACACCCAACCATCACCATGGAGACAACACAACCCTTCAAGACCACAACTCAACCACAACCCCAGACTACAATTCAACCACAACCCCAAACCACAACTCAACCACAACCCCAGACCACAATTCAACCACAACAGCAGACCACAACTCAACCTCAGACCCTGGCTCCTCATTGGTCAGTGCGTCTACAGGCCATGCCTCCTGTCCAGAAGTCTGACGCGGCTCTCGTCTCCCTGCTGGTCTTCTGCCGCAGGTAACCATGGAGACAAACTCTGGGTGTAGGTAACCATGGAGACAGACTCTGGTTGTAGAGTGCCCAGCCTTAAAGCCGGATTGGTGAGGGTCAGGGAGGTTGTTCTGAAGGAGGTAGTTAGACAGTTGGTTAGAGACAGCAGATAACCCTAACCCTGTTTAAGATAAGAAGGAGAGAAGGGATACTGGAGTCTGTAGTTATGGACAGCAGACGGGTCAAGAGTTGGTTTCTTGAGAAGAGGCTTGACTCTGGCTGTCTTGAAGGCAGCTGGGACAGATCCTGTGGATAGAGAGAAATTGATTAAGGTGGTAAGGAATGGAAGGAGGTCTTTGGAGATGGATTGGAGAAGGGGGGAGGGGATAGGATCGAGGGGGCAGGTGGTTGCCCGCTTGGATGTGACCCGTTTTAGAACGGGTCACATTGGAGATCATCGGGGGAGAGGGTAGTCCAGTGGGTATGTAGACGGACTTTGGGTGTAGATAACCATGGAGACTGACTCTGATTGTAGGTAAACATGGA
>NW_028153179.1:5000-10000 GCF_951799395.1 Argentina silus
GGGGAGGCCAGGAGAGGCCAGGGGAGGTCAAGAGAGGTCAGGGGAGGCCAGGGGAGGTCAAGAGAGGCCATGGGAGGCTAGTGCTGGCTAGTGCTGGCTAGTGCTATCCTGTGTCCTCACAAACTGTTTCTCCAGACTTGAGTGACGTGACGAACCGAGGAGACGTTGTACACACACACACACACACACACACACACACACATGAGGAGACGTTGTACACACACACACACACACACACATACACACACACACATGAGGAGACGTTGTACACACACACACACACACACACACACACATACACATACACACACACACATGAGGAGACGTTGTACACACACACACACACACACACACACACACACACACACACACACACACATGAGGAGACGTTGTACACACACACACACACACACACACACACATGAGGAGACGTTGCTAATCCGTGTCATCCTGTCTGAACAACAGCATTTGATCTCTACGTTTAGATTAGATCTGCTACTTCCTTTAGAAAGGCTTTAACACACACACACACACACACACACACACCACACCACACCACACCACACACACACACACACACTCCAACAGCATGTTACATGTGACTAGCGCTGCTTTACTGTTGAAATGATTCATGTGGAATAATCCTTAATAATACTGGTGATGGTGATGATGATGGTGGTAATGGTGATGATGACGATGGTGATGGTGATGATGAAGATGATGTGAAGAGCAGGTTCTGGGGAGAGGAATCGTGTCCATGTTGTTGTTATGATGTTATTATAAGAGTCTAATAAATAACCTTTACTAAAGATAAACCTGAATATAGTTCATCACACACACACACACACACACACACACACACACACACACACACACAGGTAGTGTTGTCGGAGAAAGGCTGAGCCGGGTCGGAATGTGGATTACTAAGAGGATCTAACGGTCAGGTCAGTCGGATACACACACACACACACACACACACACACACACACACACACTGGAACAGCATGTTATTCTAGTATGAAGGGTTAGGGTTAGGACTGTAGGTCTTTTTGGTCTAAAGCTGCTTCTTCATGTTCAACTCTCTTCTGGTTGTTTTAATGCTTCTCATCTCGCTCTCCATTCTGGAATGTCTTTGTGAACTGAGAAAAGCGCTATACAAAATAAATGAATTATTATTGTTATTACTATTATTATTATTATTATTATTATAATTATTATTAGCGGAAGTGTGTTTGTTTTGTTGTGAACGGAAGCGGAAGCAGAGTCGTGGCGGTGGTGACGGAGGACGTCATTACGTAGAGACGTCATTACGTAGAGACGTCATTGCGTCATCACTTCCTGGTCGTGCCGAGTCCGTCGGAGCCGCAGAGGTAACAAACAAAACAACATATAACAAAATATAACATCATATAACAAAATATAACATCATATAACAAAATATAACATCATAACCATATGTTAGAACAACCAGCACCAGTTCTTCATCACAATAAAACGACAACAGCTACAGCTAGCTAGTTACTACGTCATCAACCGACGACAAGGTTGTGTGTGTGTGTGTGTGTGTGTGTGTGTGTGTGTGTGTGTGTGTGTGTGTGTGTGTGTGTGTGTGTGTGTGTGTGTGTGTGTGTGTGTGTGTGTGTGTGTGTGTGTGTGTGTGTGGGTCCTCTGTGTCTCAGCTGGTAGATCACGGCAGTAACAACACAGGTTGTGGGTTTGACTCCTGCTGGGACCATCTATACTGAAACATGGATGGGCGGGCGGGCGGTCCATCATTGTTATTATTATTATTATTATTATTATTAATATAATTATTATTCTAGTCAGCTCCTAACTCCTCTCTGAGACGTCTACCAGCTCTCCATCTTCACCTGCTACGGAATCTGTCTAATTCTTCTTCTTCTTCTTCTTCTTCTTCTTCTTCTTCTTCTTCTTCTCCTTATTATTATTATTATTATTATTATTGTTATTGTTATTGTTATTATTATTATTATTGATACCTCGAACCCTTATGATTTATACACTCTGATTTGATCTGATTTGATTTGATTTGATTTCCCTCCAGACTCAGACCAGAGATGACCAACATTGGGTCCAGTGACCCGGACCTCCGGCCTGCCCCCCTGCCCACCCCCACCCCCACCCCCAGCCTCACTCTCACCCCCACCTCCACCCCCACCCCCACCCCCCCCAGCCTCCCCCCCCCCTGCCCAGACCCGGACCTCCGACCTGCCCCCCTGCCCACCCCCACCCCCACCAGCCTCCCCCCCCCCTGCCCAGATCTGGACCTCTCCCTCCCCCTCAGTCCAGCCCTCCCCAGCCAGGGGAGAGGACGTGGCCAGAGGCAGGTCAGTCTCACACACACACACACACACACACACACAGACTCCATTAATTAAATAAAGTTTAAACTAAATCATGACTGATACCAGTGACAATTGGAAATATATAAGAATATTGGAAATGTATACTAATGTATACCAATACATACTAATATATACTAATGTATTCTAATGGCTGCTAATATGCACTGATGCATACTAATATATATACACACACACTAATATATACTAATGTCTAGAAATACATACTAATGTATATACAGTGGGGGAAATAATTATTTGATCCCCTGCTGATTTTGTTAGTTTGCCCGATTACAAAGAAATGAGCGGTCTATAATTTTTATGGTACTTTTAGTTTAACAAATAGAGACAGAATATCAACAAAGAAGTCCAGAAAAAACACATTATATAAAGTTATAGATTCATTTGCATTTGATTGAAGGAAATAAGTATTTGATCCCCTACAAACCAGCAAGAATTCTGGCTCATACAGACCGGTTATATGCCCATGAGGCACACAGATTAGTCCTGTCACTTTAGGAAAAGTACTCCTAATCTCTGCTTGTTATGGGTATAACAGACACCTGTCAATAGAATCAATCTCTTCCATTCCAACCTCTCCACCACCATGGGCAAGACCAAAGAACATTCAAAGGACATCAGGGTAAGAGTTGTAGACCTGCACAAGGCTGGAATGGGCTACAAGACCATCAGCAAGAAGCTTGGTGAGAAGGAGACAACTGTTGGTGCAATTATTCGAAAATGGAAGAAATACAAAATAACCATCAATTGCCCTCGGCCTGGAGCTCCATGCAAGATCTTGCCTCGTGGGGTAAGGATGATCATGAGAAGGGTGAGGGATCGGCCCAGAACTACACGGGAGGAGCTTGGTAATGATATTAAGGCAGCTGGGACCACAGTCACCAAGAAAACCATTGGTAACACACTACACCGTAACGGATTGAAATCCTGCAGTGCCCGCAAGGTCCCCCTGCTCAAGAAGGCACATGTACAGGCCCATCTGAAGTTTGCCAATGAACACCTAAATGATTCAGAGAAGGCTTGGGAGAAGGTGATGTGGTCAGATGAGACCAAAATTGAACTCTTTGGCATAAATTCGACTCTTCGTGTTTGGAGGGAGAGAAATGCTGAATGCTACAATCCCAAGAACACCATCCCCACCGTCAAACACGGAGGTGGAAACATTATGCTTTGGGGTTGTTTCTCTGCTAAGGGTACAGGACGACTTCACTGCATTGAGGGGCCAATGGATGGGGCCATGTACCATAAGATCTTGGACGAGAACCTCCTTCCCTCAGCCAGAGCACTGAGGATGGGTCGTGGATGGGTCTTCCAGCATGACAATGACCCAAAACATACAGCCAAGGCAACAAAGGAGTGGCTCAAGAAGAAGCACACTAAGGTCATGGAGTGGCCTAGCTAGTCTCCAGACCTTAATCCTATAGAGAATTTGTGGAGGGAGCTGAAGCTTCGAGTTGCCAAGCAAAAGCCTTGAAACCTTCAGGATTTGGAGAGGATCTGTAAAGAGGAGTGGACCAAAATCCCTCCTGAGATGTGTGCAAACCTGGTGACCAACTACAAGAAACGTCTGACTTCTGTGCTTGCCAACAAGGGTTTCTCCACCAAGGACTAAGTCATGTTTTGCTTGGGGATCAAATACTTATTTCCTTCGATCAAATGCAAATGAATTTATAACTTTATATAATGGACTTCTTTGTTGATATTCTGTCTCTATTTGTTAAAATAAAAGTACCATAAAAATTATAGACCGCTCATTTCTTTGTAATCGGGCAAACTAACAAAATCAGCAGGGGATCAAATAATTATTTCCCCCACTGTACTAATTTATACTAATATATTATTTCAATTAGCAAATTATCATACACCATCATATATTAGTATACATTAGTATATACTAACGTATGCTAATTAGCTAATTGAAATAATGCCATTGTTAATTTCCAGCTTTGTTGTGATTAATGTAAAAATTCGTCCTCATTAAAGATGTTTATTAATTCAACATGTTTTCATCTCAATAACTCACTGATCTACTCATCACCACTGAATCTGTTATTAATCATCACCACTGAATCTGTTATTAATCATCACTGAATCTGTTATTAATCATCACCACTGAATCTGTTATTAATCATCACTGAATCTGTTATTAATCATCACTGAATCTGTTATTAATCATCACCACTGAATCTGTTATTAATCATCACCACTGAATCTGTTATTAATCATCACCACTGAATCTGTTATTAATCATCACTGAATCTGTTATTAATCATCACTGAATCTGTTATTAATCATCACCACTGAATCTGTTATTAATCATCACTGAATCTGTTATTAATCATCACCACTGAATCTGTTATTAATCATCACTGAATCTGTTATTAATCATCACTGAATCTGTTATTAATCATCACTGAATCTGTTATTAATCATCACCACTGAATCTGTTATTAATCATCACCACTGAATCTGTTATTAATCATCACTGAATCTGTTATTAATCATCACTGAATCTGTTATTAATCATCACCACTGAATCTGTTATTAATCATCACTGAATCTGTTATTAATCATCACCACTGAATCTGTTATTAATCATCACTGAATCTGTTATTA
>NW_028153179.1:17500-22500 GCF_951799395.1 Argentina silus
ACTGGTTTGTAGAAATTTCAGTAAATTTATTAAAATTAAAATACAGAAATACCTCATGTACAGAAGTATTCAGACCCTTTGCTATGACACTCTTAAAATCAGCTAAAATGCAAAAATGTCATCAACAAACCACTCAATAAGTTGAATTGAGTCCATCTTAATGCAAGGATAATAGTTCATGTCATTTTGGAATTAATATATTTGTTTTTATAGGGTCTCTGATTTGCATAGGAATCAATTCCACCGAGCGGTTCTTCTGGGACTCCGGTAACTGTTGGGCATTCCTGGTCCAGCCAAGGTAACCCTAACCCTACGTCATCACCCACCTTACCGGCAGAGCTGAAGCCTGGGTCACGGCCGAGTGGGATTCTCTAGTCTGCTGTTCCCTGGAGGTTTTCACTGACACTCTCCGCAAGATATGAGATCACACAACCCCCGGCCGAGAGGCAGCAAGAGCGCTCCTGGGCCTGCGTCTGGGCAAGAGGAGGGTTTCTGATTACACACTGGCAGCAGACGGTGGCTGGAACTCCTCCGCCATGTTTGACGTCTGGTCTCTCCGTCGTATACGGGAGGGCAGATGCATCTACTGTGCTCAGCGGAGCATTTCCTATCAGGGTGTCCAGGAAGACGAGGCTCATCAGTGAGGAAGAGAGTTCCCTCTCGTTGTATTACTCCTGCTCAGTTTATTACTCTGTCCCAGACTCTCAATCATCATGTTTGTGCAGATGAGAGTTTAATTGATTGGCGGTTAGCCAAAAGACTTGGCCTTGACATTGTTCCTCTGTCCAAACCATTAGAGGCCAATGCTCTAGAAGGTCGCCTACTGTGCAGAGTCACTCACCGCACTCAACCGATTCAATTAATCATCGGCAATAACCACATTGAGTTTCTGAGCTTCCATCTTTTCAACTCTCCTTTACAGCCTCTCATTCTGGGTTACCCCTGGTTCTCCAAGCTAGACCCTCACATAAACTGGTCCACTGCTTCAGTGTCTCCTTGACCTCTGGTCTCTGTACCTCCTGCGCCTCCAGCACCAACTAGGCCTCCTGTCCCCTCACGCCCTTCGGTTTCATCGGACTCTGACTTCCCGGATCTTTCTAGTGTTCCCTTCTGTTACGAGAGGTATTCAATACGACCCATGCTTCCTCTCTACCCCCTCATCGGTCCTACGACTATAGACTTGCTCCCAGGAACTTCTCCTCCCAGAGGGCGTCTCTATTCCTTGTCGGGCCCTGAGAGGGAGGCTATGAAGGAGTACATTGACTCTTCCCTTGCTGCCGGTACCATTCGCCCATCCTCTTCTCCTGCTGGGGCTGGCTTCTTCTTCGTCGACAAGAAGGATAAGACGCTTCGTCCCTGCATCGACTACCGAGGTCTGAACGACGTTACCATTCATTGTAAAAGCCATAAAAAAAACAAAAACATTCAGAACACGTACCCCCTCCCTTTTATCTTGACAGCATTTGAACTGTTACAAGGGACTAAGATCTCCACTAAGCTCGATCTTAGAAATGTTTACCATTTACAAAGGATAAGGGAGGGGGACGAGTGGAAGACGGCCTTCAACACTCCTAGTGGTCACTATGAATACCTTGTGATGCCTTTTGGACTCACCAATGCCCCAGCTGTGTTCCAGGCTCTTCGTCTATCTGGAGGTCAGTGCTGTTGCTGAGTGGCCCACGCCTACCAGTCACAAGCTAGTACAGCGGTTGGTTCATCAGAAACTTTAACACTGTTGCCGCCCTGCTGCATGCCCTCACCTCCTCTGCTGTCAGATTCCAGTGGTCTCCCCAGGCGGACCAGTGGTCTCCCCAGGTGGACCAGGCTTTCCGGAGGCTGAGGGAGAGCTTCACCTCGGCACCTGTCCTCACTTTCCCGGATCCCCATTAATAGTTCATTGTGGAGGTGGATGCCTCAGACGTGGGTATCAGGGCTGTCCTCTCCCAGCGGTCTCCAGAGGACAACAAGCTTCATCCCTGCGCTTTCCTCTCCCGGAAACTCTCTCCTGCAGAGAGAAATTATGAGGTGGGTTAGGCTCACACCTCCCTTCACCCTGGTATAGGGCGGAGGTCAGCGTCCCGTCTGCTCAGGTGCTCATTCGCCGGTGTCGCCGCACTTGGAGCCGGGCCCGGCACGTGCTCCTCAGGACCTCGACCCAGTACAAATAGATGGCAGACCGCCAAAAGGAACAACCCCTCCCTAAGCAATGGTCAGCTCCCAAACTCCTGCCTGATCACTCCGCTCTTCCACCTCGGCTGGCCGCCTGGCACCGCCGCCTCTACGTGGATGCACTACTCGGTCACAGCTTTTCACTGTCCTGGCGCCCCACTGGTGGAACGAGCTTCCCACTGCTGTCATGACTGCAGAGTCACTACCAATCTTCTGCCGTAGATTGAAGACCCATCTCTTCAGGCTACATCTTAACGGTCCCTCCTAAAGACCTCTTCACCCCCACTACCCCCCTGTACTAACCCTAACCCTAACCCTAACCCCAGAGACCTCTTCATACCCACTACCCCCCTGTACAAGTTTCTCTACTGTAGCCCTAACCCCTAACCCCTAACCCCTAACTCCTAACCCTAGTCCTACCATAGATAAATTTTTCTTATGATTCACTTACTTAAACAAATGTATTTGTTGTAAGTTGCTTTGGATAAAGGCATCTGCTAAATGCCATAAATGTAAATGTAAAATCCTTGTGTTATTTGTTTTCCCGGTTTTTGATCTTTGCTATTTCCCTGTTTCTGCCTGTTGCCTTCTCCTTATCGGATTATATGCCTTACCCTTTGACTCCCTTCCTGTGTACCGAACCCTGTTTTCGGAAAGTAAAGACTATTCTTTTGATTCAAGATTTTTGTCTTCGAGTCGTGCGTTTGAGTCCTTTGCCTGAGTACTTCTGCCTTTACACCTGCTGCAGCCAGTACATTTTCAGAATGTCTATTAGACCATGACCCTAACCATGACCCTAACCCTAACCCTAACCCTGACCCTGACCCTGACCCTGACCATGACCCTAACCCTGACCCTGACCCTGACCCTGACCCTAATCCTGACCCTGACCCTAACCCTAGATGCTGTGGCTCCTTCAAGACCAAGTACAAATGGTTGAACAGAGCCGCTCCCTGGATCAATGAAAGCTCTCGTGCCTTAAAAAGGGAGTGTAGGAAGGCTGAAGGAACAGGGAAGGAACAGGGAGGAACAGGAAGGAACAGGGACGGAATAGCGGAGGAACAGCGGAGGAGCAGGGAAGGAAGGAACAGGGAACAAACAGGGAGGAACAGGAGGGAACAGGCAGGAATAGCGGAAGGAACAGGGAAGGAAAGAACAGGGAAGGAACAGGGAGGAACAGGAAGGAACAGGCAGGAACAGCGGAGGAAAAGGGAAGGCCTGTAGATCAGCGTTTTCCACATTCGTTTGAAGGATCTGATGACAGAATTGAATGCTTCTGTAAAGAAAGCGAGAGAAAAGTATTTCTGTAATCTGATCTCCGAGAACTCTCATAATCTAAGGATACTGTTTAGTACTATCGACAGAATTGTAAATGCCCCGTCAAACAAGATTACCAACCATTCTCCCGAAGAATGTGAAAACTTCTTGCAATTATTTATTAAGAACATTCTAAATCCCAGAGACCAGATCATTCCTCCCATACATGACCTGACTGTTACCACCTACTATTAGCAGTTGATTCAGTCAGTGTTCCATTTGAATTCTCCTTGATCTTAGTGTAGCCTTTGATACAATCGATCATACCATTTTAATAAACCGCCTTAGATATTGTTTAGGGATTACAGGCACTGCCTTAAAATGGTTCTCCTCCTCCCTCTCAGGCAGACAGTTCTCTATCCAGGTCCAGGGTTAGGTTTAGGGTTACGGTTAGGGTTAGAGAGTGTGTCTCTTCCTCAGCCCAAGTGAACGTTGGTGTGCCACAAGGTTCCATTTTAGGCCCAATTTTATTCTCATCATACATGCCACAAGGCCAGATTATCCGTAAACACATTATTTCGTTTCACTGTTATACGGATGACACCCAGTTATATCTTCCCTTTAAACCCCCTGATTCATTTAGTTTAGCTTATCTTAATGATTGCTTAGAAGATACAAGATGTTGGATGTCCCAGAACTTTTTACAATTGAATGACAGTCTGTCTGCCTGCATGCCTGTTTGTCTGTTTGTCTCTGTCTGTCTGTCTGTCTGTCTGTCTGCCTGCCTGCCTGCCTGCCTGCCTGCCTGCCTGTCTGTCTGTCTGTCTGTCTGTCTGTCTGCCTGCCTGCCTGTCTGTCTATCTGCCAACGTCAAATCTTCAGCCCAAAACCTGTGTTTTTTTCGAGGTGATTTTAACAGTTGTACAGTTATGTTTTTATCAGTTGAGAAACATTTCCTAAATACAGCCTTTCTTGTCATTTACTGATCTAGAAAAAGTCATCCATGGTTTCATCTCATCTGGTTCAGATGATTACAACTCCCTCTGTTCTCTCCTCAGTAAAACCTCCCTCTCACAGTTACACAAAGTCCAAAATGCAGCAGCTAGGCTTTTAACCAGAACTAGGAGAAGAGACCACCTCACCCTAATGCCAGCCTCCCTACATGGGTTACCTGTTAGTTTTAGAATAGATTTTAAGATTTTACTGATGACTTTTAAGGCTAGTCTGGTCTGGTCTGGTCTGGTCTGGTCTGGGTCTTGGTCTGGGTCTGGGTCTGGTCTGGTCTGGTCTGGGTCTGGGTCTGGGTCTGGTCTGGTCTGGTCTGGAAGGACCTGGAAGGACCTGGAAGGACCTGCCTGAGGACATTAGAGTTAGGGTTAGGCCCTTTAGGAGCCCTAGACTCTGGAAGGACCTGCCTGAGGACATTAGACTTGGTCACTGTTGTCTTTTGAACCTCATGTTTCCAGAAGAGTCTTTAACTGCTCTGATGGTTTTTAATCACAGTGTTTTACTGTTTCTACTTTTATTGTTGGTTTTATTTGATCTGTTTTTATCATTTTCACATTATTATTATT
>NW_028153179.1:27500-35000 GCF_951799395.1 Argentina silus
GAGTGTGTTTGTGGTTGTGATTGTTGTTGTGGTTGTGGTTCTGAGTGTTGTGGTTGTTGTGATGGTGGTTGTTGTTGTGGTTGTGGTTGTTGTGATGGTGGTTGTTGTTGTGATGGTGGTTGTGGTTGTTGTGATGGTGGTTGTGGTTGTTGTGATGGTGGTTGTTGTTGTGGTTGTGGTTGTGGTTCTGAGTGTTGTGATGGTGATTGTAGTTGTGGTTGTTGTGATGGTGGTTGTGGTTGTTGTGATGGTGGTTGTGGTTCTAAGTGTTGTTGTCTCAGTCTGAAGGATGAGGAGGTGGAGGAGCAGGAGGAGGTGACCAGGGAGGACCGCGCCGACGCTGACGTCATCAGCAACAACCGACGCAGCAACAAGGTCAGTACATCACCGCCAGTCCTCTGACGTCACCGCCAGTCCTCTGACGTCTAGGGTCAGCAGAGTTGGGTTAGGGTTAGGGTTAGGGTTAGGGTCAGCAGAGTTGGGTTAGGGTCAGCAGAGTTGGGTTAGGGTTAGGGTTAGGGTCAGCAGAGTTGGGTTAGGGTCAGCAGAGTTGGGTTAGGGTTAGGGTCAGCAGAGTTGGGTTAGGGTCAGGGTCAGCAGAGTTGGGTTAGGGTCAGCAGAGTTGGGTTAGGGTTAGGGTCAGCAGAGTTGGGTTAGGGTTAGGGTCAGCAGAGTTGGGTTAGGGTTAGGGTCAGCAGAGTTGGGTTAGGGTCAGCAGAGTTGGGTTAGGGTCAGCAGAGTTGGGTTAGGGTCAGGGTCAGCAGAGTTGGGTTAGGGTTAGGGTCAGCAGAGTTGGGTTAGGGTTAGGGTCAGCAGAGTTGGGTTAGGGTCAGCAGAGTTGGGTTAGGGTTAGGGTCAGCAGAGTTGGGTTAGGGTTAGGGTCAGCAGAGTTGGGTTAGGGTCAGCAGAGTTGGGTTAGGGTCAGGGTCAGCAGAGTTGGGTTAGGGTTAGGGTCAGCAGAGTTGGGTTAGGGTTAGGGTCAGCAGAGTTGGGTTAGGGTCAGCAGAGTTGGGTTAGGGTTAGGGTCAGCAGAGTTGGGTTAGGGTCAGCAGAGTTGGGTTAGGGTTAGGGTCAGCAGAGTTGGGTTAGGGTTAGGGTCAGCAGAGTTGGGTTAGGGTTAGGGTTAGGGTCAGCAGAGTTGGGTTAGGGTTAGGGTCAGCAGAGTTGGGTTAGGGTTAGGGTCAGCAGAGTTGGGTTAGGGTTAGGGTCAGCAGAGTTGGGTTAGGGTTAGGGTCAGCAGAGTTGGGTTAGGGTTAGGGTCAGCAGAGTTGGGTTAGGGTTAGGGTTAGGGTCAGCAGAGTTGGGTTAGGGTTAGGGTCAGCAGAGTTGGGTTAGGGTTAGGGTCAGCAGAGTTGGGTTAGGGTTAGGGTCAGCAGAGTTGGGTTAGGGTTAGGGTCAGCAGAGTTGGGTTAGGGTTAGGGTCAGCAGAGTTGGGTTAATGCTGAATTGTAATCCAGTGGATGTGGTTTTCATCATTCAATCATCAACACATTCACAGAAAGTCACATTCTGAAAAACCCGTCAAGACGTCTCGCTTTACGTACATGAAGTAACAATGTCTCTCCAGATACGAGACTAGTAACATTAATGACTACAGATACTAGATGTGTGTGCGAACTCAACACTAGTGGTCACATGACCACCTCCACAAGTTAACGTGACGTCACATGTGCCTCTGAACGCCGTTTCCCGGTTCAGAACGACTGATGAGCTCCTCGCTGTGTGACAGACGGTCCATCCCATCAACCCTAAGTCCCTGACCCTGTCTAACCCTGACCCTGTCTAACCCTAACCCTGTCTAACCCTAACCCTGTCTAACCCTAACCCTAACCCTGTCTAACCCTGACCCTGTCTAACCCTGACCCTGTCTAACCCTAACCCTGTCTAACCCTAACCCTGTCTAACCCTAACCCTAACCCTGTCTAACCCTAACCCTGTCTAACCCTAACCCTGTCTAACCCTGACCCTGTCTAACCCTGACCCTGTCTAACCCTAACCCTGTCTAACCCTAACCCTGTCTAACCCTAACCCTGTCTAACCCTAACCCTGTCTAACCCTAAGCCTCTAACCCTGACCCTGTCTAACCCTAAGCCTCTAACCCTGACCCTGTCTAACCCTAACCCTAACCCTGTCTAACCCTAACCCTGTCTAACCCTAACCCTGTCTAACCCTAACCCTGTCTAACCCTAAGCCTCTAACCCTGACCCTGACCCTGTCTAACCCTGTCCCTGTCTAACCCTGTCCCTGTCTAACCCTGTCCCTGTCTAACCCTGTCCCTGTCTAACCCTGTCCCTGTCTAACCCTGTCCCTGTCTAACCCTGTCCCTGTCTAACCCTGTCTAACGCTAACCCTGTCTAACCCTAACCCTGTCTAACCCTAACCCTGTCTAACTCTAACCCTGTCTAACACTAACCCTGTCCCTGTCTAACCCTGTCTAACCCTAACCCTGTCTAACCCTAACCCTGTCTAACCCTAACCCTGTCTAACCCTAACCCTGTCTAACCCTGTCTAACCCTAACCCTGTCTAACCCTAACCCTGTCTAACCCTGTCTAACCCTAACCCTCTAACCCTGTCTAACCCTAACCCTGTCTAACCCTAACCCTGTCTAACCCTCTAACCCTAACCCTGTCTAACCCTCTAACCCTAACCCTGTCTAACCCTAACCCTGTCTCACCCTAACCCTGTCTAACCCTAACCCTGTCTAACCCTGTCTAACCCCAACCCTGTCTAACCCTAACCCTCTAACCCGAACCCTGTCTAACCCTAACCCTCTAACCCTAACCCTGTCTAACCCTAACACTGTCTAACCCTAACCCTCTGACCCTAACACTAACCCTGACTAACCCTGTCTAACCCTAACATTGTCTAACCCTAACCCTCTGACCCTAACACTAACCCTGACTAACCCTGTCTAACCCTAACCCTGTCTAACCCTAACCCTGTCTAACCCTAACCCTGTCTAACCCTGTCTAACCCTAACCCTCTAACCCTGTCTAACCCTAACCCTAACCCTGTCTAACCCTCTAACCCTAACCCTGTCTAACCCTAACCCTGTCTCACCCTAACCCTGTCTAACCCTAACCCTCTAACCCTGTCTAACCCTAACCCTGTTTAACCCTAACCCTGTCTAACCCTCTAACCCTAACCCTGTCTAACCCTGTAACCCTAACCCTGTCTAACCCTAACCCTGTCTAACCCTCTAACCCTAACCCTGTCTAACCCTGTAACCCTAACCCTGTCTAACCCTAACCCTGTCTAACCCTAACCCTGTCTCACCCTAACCCTGTCTAACCCTAACCCTCTAACCCTGTCTAACCCTAACCCTGTTTAACCCTAACCCTGTCTAACCCTCTAACCCTAACCCTGTCTAACCCTGTAACCCTAACCCTGTCTAACCCTAACCCTGTCTAACCCTCTAACCCTAACCCTGTCTAACCCTGTAACCCTAACCCTGTCTAACCCTAACCCTGTCTAACCCTAACCCTGTCTAACCCTAACCCTGTCTAACCCTGTCTAACCCTAACCCTGTCTAACCCTAACCCTCTAACCCTAACCCTGTCTAACCCTAATCCTGTCTAACCCTAACCCTCTAACCCTGTCTAACCCTAACCCTGTCTAACCCTCTAACCCTAACCCTGTCTAACCCTAACCCTGTCTAACCCTCTAACCCTAACCCTGTCTCACCCTAACCCTGTCTAACCCTAACCCTCTAACCCTGTCTAACCCAAACCCTAACCCTGTTTAACCCTAACCCTGTCTAACCCTCTAACCCTAACCCTGTCTAACCCTAACCCTGTCTAACCCTAACCCTGTCTAACCCTCTAACCCTAACCCTGTCTAACCCTAACCCTGTCTAACCCTAACCCTGTCTAACCCTAACCCTGTCTAACCCTCTAACCCTAACCCTGTCTCACCCTAACCCTGTCTAACCCTCTAACCCTAACCCTGTCTACCCCTAACCCTGTCTAACCCTAACCCTGTCTAACCCTCTAATCCTAACCCTGTCTAACCCTCTACCCCTAACCCTGTCTACCCCTAACCCTGTCTAACCCTAACCCTGTCTAACCCTCTAATCCTAACCCTGTCTAACCCTCTAACCCTAACCCTGTCTAACCCTAACCCTGTCTAACCCTAACCCTGTCTAACCCTAACCCTGTCTAACCCTCTAACCTTAACCCTGTCTAACCCTAACCCTCTAACCCTAACCCTGTCTAACCCTAACCCTCTAAACCTGTCTAACCCTGTCTAACCCTCTAACCCTAACCCTGTCTAACCCTAACCCTCTAACCCTGTCTAACCCTAACCCTGTCTCACCCTAACCCTGTCTAACCCTAACCCTGTCTCACCCTAACCCTGTCTCACCCTAACCCTGTCTAACCCTAACCCTGTCTCACCCTAACCCTGTCTCACCCTAACCCTGTCTAACCCTGTCTAACCCTGTCTCACCCTAACCCTGTCTAACCCTGTCTCACCCTAACCCTGTCTCACCCTAACCCTCGCTGCGTGACAGACGGTCCATCCCACCGGGTCCCAGACTCATTAAACCTCAGATGCTGTTTCAACGTGTCCTCCAGTGAAGAAGAAGAAGAAGAAGAAGAAGAAGAAGAAGAAGACTGTTTATTTGGACATGCAATCAATTCTCATCAATTGTAGGAATGTGATACCAGCTCACCTCCACCGCCCTCCTGGGGGTCCAATCAGCGACCTGCTCTCTGACCTCTGACCTCTAGGCTACCTGCCACCCCCAGAGGAGCCATCGGAGAGCGAGGAGTTGAAGCTCAGGCGTGGTTCACTGCTGGGGAAGGTCAGAGGTCAGTGGGAGAACCCGGTCAGAACCTCCCGCTGACGTTCAGGAAGGAGAACAGCATCAACAGGAACCACCGGAAGCGTTTGATCCAGACGGAGACCGGTCGCCATGGGAACCGAGTAACTCAGAGGACATGTGGCTGCACCTGTCCTTAGATACCTGTCCTAACCCTAACCCTAACCCTTAGATACCTGTCCTAACCCTAACCCTTAGATACCTGTCCTAACCCTAACTCAGAGGACATGTGGCTGCACCTGTCCTTAGATACTGTCCCAATGACAGACCAGCCGACCGCCGTCCACGCCACGCCCCCCCACACCACTAACGCTAATGTGTCTCTGTGTGTGTGTGTGTGTGTGTGTGTGTGTGTGTGTGTGTGTGTGTGTCTGTGTCTGTGTGTGTCTGTGTGTGTCTGTGTGTGTCTGTGTGTGTGTGTGTGTGTGTGTGTCTCTGTGTCTCTGTGTCTCTGTGTGTGTGTGTAGGTGAGTGCGGGGTCAGGAGAACACCCCCTCCAGTATAACTACACCTTCTGGTACTCCCGCCGGACGCCCAGCCGACCTGCCAACACACAGAGCTACGAACAGAACATCAGACAGATCGGCACTGTGGCCTCGGTACACACACACACACACACACACACACACACACACACACACACACACACACACACACACACACACACACAGACAGACAGACAGACAGACAGACAGACAGAGACAGACACACACTAACATGATACACACACACAAACACAGAGACACACACACTCACACACACACACAAACACACACACACACAACATATTATGGTCTGACCTGTGACAGAGTGATACTGTGCTGTGACTGGTTGATAGTGAGGCTGTGCTGTGATTGGCTGAGGTTGAGGCTGTGCTGTGATTGGTGCAGGTGGAGCAGTTCTGGAAGCTGTACAGTCACCTGGTCCGACCCGGAGACCTGACGGGTCACAGCGACTTCCACCTGTTCAAGGAGGGCATCAAACCCATGTGGGAGGTGTGTGTGTGTGTCTGTGTGTGTGTGTGTGTGTCTGTCTCTCTGTGTGTGTCTCTGTGTGTGTGTCTCTGTGTGTGTGTGTGTGTGTGTGTGTGTGTGTGTGTGTGTGTATGTGTATAATGTTATATTGTGTGTGTGTGTATCATGTTATTGTGTCTGTATAATGTTATTGTGTGTGTGTGTATATATATATATATAATGTTATTGTGTGTTCGTGTGTCATGTTATTGTGTAACATTATACACACACACACACACACACAATAACATTGTACAATGTTATTGTATAATGTGTGTATAATGTTATTGTGTGTGTGTGTGTATGTATGTATAATGTTATTGTGTGTGTGTGTGTATGTATAATGTTATTGTGTGTGTATGTATGTATGTATAATGTTATTGTGTGTTAGTGTGTGTGTGTGTGTGTGTGTGTGTGTGTGTATAATGTTATTGTGTGTGTGTGTGTATAATGTTATTGTGTGTGTGTGTGCAGGACGAGGCCAATAAGAGCGGGGGGAAGTGGATCATCCGTCTGAGGAAGGGGCTGGCGTCGCGCTTCTGGGAGAACATCATCCTGGCCATGGTGGGGGAGCAGTTCATGGTGGGGGAGGAGGTCTGTGGGGTGGTGGTCTCCATCCGCTTTCAGGTACACACACACACACACACACACACACACACACACACAATAATACATATACACACACCTCTATCTTCCTCTGTTTCTATCTCTAGAAACACCTCTATTTCTATCCTCTATCTCTAGAAACACCTCTATTTCTATCCTCTATCTCTAGAAACACCTCTTATCTTTAGAAGCACCTTATCTCTAGAAACACCTCTATCTTCCTCTATCTCTAGAAACACCTCTATCTCTAGAAACACCTCTATCTTCCTCTATCTCTAGAAACACCTCTATCTTCCTCTATCTCTAGAAACACCTCTATCTTCCTCTATCTCTAGAAACACCTCTATCTCTAGAAACACGTCTATCTTCCTCTATCTCTAGAAACATCTCTATCTCTAGAAACACCTCTATCTTCCTCTATCTCTAGAAACACCTCTATCTCTAGAAACACGTCTATCTTCCTCTATCTCTAGAAACACCTCTATCTCTAGAAACACCTCTATCTCTAGAAACACCTCTATTTCTATCCTCTATCTCTAGAAACACCTCTATTTCTATCCTCTATCTCTAGAAACACCTCTTATCTCTAGAAACACCTCTATCTTCCTCTATCTCTAGAAACACCTCTATCTTCCTCTATCTCTAGAAACACCTCTATCTCTAGAAACACCTCTATCTTCCTCTATCTCTAGAAACACCTCTATCTTCCTCTATCTCTAGAAACACCTCTATCTTCCTCTATCTCTAGAAACACCTCTATCTTCCTCTATCTCTAGAAACACCTCTATCTCTAGAAACACCTCTATCTTCCTCTATCTCTAGAAACACCTCTATCTTCCTCTATCTCTAGAAACACCTCTATCTCTAGAAACACCTCTATCTTCCTCTCTCTCTAGAAACACCTCTATCTCTAGAAACACCTCTATCTCTAGAAACACCTCTATCTTCCTCTATCTCTAGAAACACCTCTATCTCTAGAAACACCTCTATCTTCCTCTCTCTCTAGAAACACCTCTATCTCTAGAAACACCTCTATCTCTAGAAACACCTCTATCTTC
>NW_028153179.1:37500-42500 GCF_951799395.1 Argentina silus
CCACTGTACTAACCCTAACCCTAACCCTAACCCTAGAGACCTCTTCACCCCCACTACCCCCCTGTACTAACCCTAACCCTAGAGACCTCTTCACCCCCACTACCCCCCTGTACTAACCCTAACCCTGTACTAACCCTAACCCTAGAGACCTCTTCACCCCCACTACCCCCCTGTACTAACCCTAACCCTAGAGACCTCTTCACCCTCACTACCCCCCTGTACTAACCCTAACCCTAGAGACCTCTTCACCCCCACTACCCCCCTGTACTAACCCTAACCCTGTACTAACCCTAACCCTAGAGACCTCTTCACCCCCACTACCCCCCTGTACTAACCCTAACCCTAGAGACCTCTTCACCCCACTAACCCCCTGTACTAACCCTAACCCTAGAGACCTCTTCACCCCACTAACCCCCTGTACTAACCCTAACCCCTGTACTAACCCTAACCCTGGTCTGAGCATTGATGACTTTATCTTATGATAACTGTTGGACAGAAGATTCACTTACTTAAACAAATGTATTTGTTGTAAGTCGCTTTGGATGAAGACTTCTGTTAAATGTCATAAATGTAAATGTAAAGAGAGAGAGAGAGAGAGAGTGTGTGTGTGTGTCTCGGGGGGGGGGGGGGGGGGGGGGTTAGACCCAGTCTCAGAGCAGGTGGAGAGGGGGGTTGTGGGAGTTGGAGTCTGGGTCAGAAAAACGTTGGACATCAAATCAAAGTGAAACTAAGACACAACGCCGACTCCAGGTCTCATCTCGTCAACATCCCACCGTTTGGCTCCGGAGACGAGAGAGAGACGACCACCGCAAAAAGAGACGCGTCCCCCGATGATGACGTCACTGTCGGTGTTGCCATGGCGCGTTTGAAACCGGGAAGGAGAGTTGAGTTGTGACGTCGCGGCGGTTTACGGTTTAAGTTCAAACACCGGAGAGCACGGAGAGAGAGGTACGGTAACGGCAGGGAGAGAGAGAGGTACGGTAACGGCAGGGAGAGAGAGAGGTACGGTAACGGCAGGGAGACACAGAGAGGACCCGGGCACACCGTCAGTCCCGGTAAGACAGGGGCCGCCCGGTAAACGGTGTGTTGTTACCGAGCTGGACAGAGATATGTGTCTATTATGTGTCGGTCTGATCTCCGGTAAGAGGAGTGAAGTTATGTGTCGGTCTGATCTCCGGTAAGAGGAGTGAAGTTTGTTCTCAGAAACTTCTTAAACAAGTTCAGGAAGAACGTGGTGTTCTGACCGGAGCTGTAATATCTGTCATTTCATATCTGTCATTTAGCTGAGACTTTTATCCAAAGAGACTTACATTCCAGTGAGTGTATACATGTTTATGTACATCCATGTTTATGTACATCCATGTTTATGTACATCCATGTTTCAGTATAGATGGTCCCAGCAGGATTCAAACCCACAACCTAAGTGTTGTTAACACTGTGCTCTACTGAGCCACAGAGGACCACACACACCGCTGACGGCTGGATCCGGTTTCTGATCTGACTTGATTTAATATATAATATATAATAATAATTTACTTGATTTAATGTATAATGTCTAATAATAATATACTTGATTACATATATAATGTCTAATAATAACATACTTGATTTAAAATATAATAATGATATACTTGATTTAATATATACTATTTAGTAATAATAATATGCTTGATTAAATATCTAATATCTAATAATAATATATTTGATTTAATATATAATATATAATAATAATATACTTGATTTACCTCCAAAGTGATACAGTGTTGCTGCTGTCATAATATTATGAGGCAGGTCAAACCTTCAAGTTTAAACCATTCAAAATATCCCCAATAATGTGAAGTCCATTAGTCAGACCATTTACCTGGTAGTCAGACCATTTACCTGGTAGTCAGACCATTTATTAGTCAGACCATTTACCTGGTAGTCAGACCATTTACCTGGTAGTCAGACCATTTACCTGTTAGTCAGACCATTTACCTGGTAGTCAGACCATTTACCTGTTAGTCAGACCATTTACCTGTTAGTCAGACCATTTACCTGGTAGTCAGACCATTTACCTGGTAGTCAGACCATTTACCTGTTAGTTAAGGAGACAAGAAGAGCTTCACTAAAACTAACATACATACATCCATACATACATGTCAAACTAACATACATACATACATAAATGTCAATCTAACATACAAGTCAAACTTATGTCAAACTAACATACATACATACATCACTAACATACATACATACATGTCAAACTAACATACATGCATACATACATACATACATGTCAAACTAACATACATACATACATACATACATGTCAAACTAACATACATACATACATACATACATGTCAAACTAACATACATGCATACATACATGTCAAACTAACATACATACATACAAGTCAAACCAACATACATGCATACATACATACAAGTCAAACTAACATACATGCATACATACATACATGTCAAACTAACATACATGCATACATACATACATACATGTCAAACTAACATACATACATACAAGTCATACTAACATACATACATGTCAAACTAACATACATGCATACATACATGTCAAACTAACATACATACATACATACATACATGTCAAAGTAACATACATACATACATGTCAAACTAACATACATACATACATAACTAACATACATACATACATACATACATGTTAAACTAACATACATCCATACATGTTAAACTAACATACATACATACATACATACATACATGTCAAACTAACATACATGCATACATACATGTCAAACTAACATACATACATACATACATACAAGTCAAACTAACATACATACATACATACATACATACATGTCAAAGTAACATACATACATACATGTCAAACTAACATACATACATACATAACTAACATACATACATACATACATACATACATGTTAAACTAACATACATCCATACATGTTAAACTAACATACATACATACATACATACATGTCAAACTAACATACATACATACATACATACATGTCAAACTAACATACATGCATACATACAAGTCAAACTAACATACATGCATACATACATACAAGTCAAACTAACATACATGCATACATACATACAAGTCAAACTAACATACATGCATACATACATACATGTCAAACTAACATACATACATACAAGTCAAACTAACATACAAGTCAAACCAACATACATGCATACATACATACAAGTCAAACTAACATACATACATACATACATACATGTCAAACTAACATACATACATACATGTCAAAGTAACATACATACATACATGTCAAACTAACATACATACATACATACATACATACATAACTAACATACATACATACATACATACATGTTAAACTAACATACATACATACATGTTAAACTAACATACATACATACATACATAACATACATACATACATACATGTTAAACTAACATACATACATACATGTTAAACTAACATACATACATACATACATGTTAAACTAACATACATACATACATACATACATACATACATGTTAAACTAACATACATACATGTTAAACTAACATGCATACATACATACATACATACATACATAACTAACATACATACATGTTAAACTAACATACATACATACATGTTAAACTAACATACATAGAAACTCCCTCATCACCACAGGACTGACATCACCATGTGACAGTCAGGTGACCATGTGACAGTCAGGTGAAATTCCACTGTTTCTTCTTTTCTTTTGGAATAATATAGTGACAGTATCTGACTACACCGCTCCCTGGGTCAGGGTTTACGGTCATGGTTTAGGTTTAGGGTCAGGGTTTACGGTCATGGTTTAGGTTTAGGGTCAGGGTTTACGGTCATGGTTTAGGTTTAGGGTCAGGGTTTACGGTCATGGTTTAGGTTTAGGGTCAGGTTTAGGGTTAGGGTCAGGGTCAGGGTTACGGTCAGGTTTAGGGTCAGGGTTAGGGTCAGGGTTACGGTCAGGTTTAGGGTCAGGGTTAGGGTCAGGGTTACGGTCAGGTTTAGGGTCAGGGTTACGGTCAGGGTCAGGGTTAGAGTCAGGGTTAGGGTCAGGGTTAGGGTCAGGGTTACGGTCAGGTTTAGGGTCAGGGTTACGGTCAGGTTTAGGGTCAGGGTCAGGGTTAGATAGATGATAGCCTGATAGATGAACTATATGTAGTGGAACTACTCCCCACCACTGCTCCCTAGTATTCAGGGTTAGGGTATTGAGGCTTATGGGTGGGCTAGGTTAGGGCTCAGTTAGAGCTAGGTTAGGGCTCAGTTAGAGCTAGGTTAGGGCTCAGTTAAAGCTAGGTTAGGGCTCAGTTAAAGCTAGGTTAGGGCTCAGTTAGAGCTAGGTTAGGGCTCAGTTAGAGCTAGGTTAGGGCTAGATTAGGCCTAGGTTAGGGCTCAGTTAGAGCTAGGTTAGGGCTCAGTTAAAGCTAGGTTAGGGCTAGGTTAGGCCTAGGTTAGGGCTCAGTTAAAGCTAGGTTAGGGCTAGGTTAGGCCTAGGTTAGGGCTCAGTTAGAGCTAGGTTAGGGCTCAGTTAGAGCTAGGTTAGGGCTCAGTTAAAGCTAGGTTAGGGTTAGGGCTAAACCTCCCTAGTATTGTGATTCATGCGTCTCTGTACCCTAGAATGGCCGTTGGTGGTCAAATATTGTTGATATTATTGTTGATATTGTCAGATGGTGAACATGGAATACTATGGGTTAACTGTGTGTGTGTGTGTGTGTGTGTGTGTGTGTGTGTGTGTGTGTGTGTGTGTGTGTCTCTCTCAGGGATGGCTTCGACGGTGAGTCATGAAGATCTGTTTAGTGATGTAGAGCCCTTGATATCTGCACCCTCCTCCCCCCCTCCTCTCCTCTCTCTCTCTCCTCTCTCCTCCTCCCCCCCTCCTCTCCTCCCTCTCTCTCCTCTCTCTCCCCTCACCCCCTCCTCTCCTCCTCCCCCCCTCCTCTCCTCCCTCTCTCTCT
>NW_028153179.1:57500-77500 GCF_951799395.1 Argentina silus
CAGAGACACGAGCTGTGGCCCTCAGACTGTACAGACAGAGAGGAGGAGGAGGAGGAGAGAGAGGAGGAGGAGGAGAGAGGTCTGTGTGTGATCTCAGCGTTCTGCTGAACCAGAGTCTCTCCTTCTCTCCCCTGGAGCCACAACTGGACATCACCAACAACCTGACAGGTCAGACACACACACACACACACACACACACACACACACACACACTCACACACTCACACACTCTGTGTGTTCTCTTGCAGTGCGGACGAGTGGAGGTGTGGAGGAGGGATGGGACATAAGAGGGGAGGGGGAGGGAGGGAGAGGGGAGGGGACAGGACAGGAGGAGGCAGAGAGGGATCCGAACCCCAACAAACCCCTCCCCCCAGACCCCGCCCCCAGACTAGACCCCGCCCCCATACCAAGCCCCTCCCCCGAACCCTCGACTGGAGGAAGGAGCCGAGAACTACAGTACTACGTTTCCATGGTGAGCAGGTCTACAACACACACACACACACACACACACACACACACACACACACACACACACACACACACACAGGCTGTAGAGAGGCTGAGGCTCAGGTGAGGTAGAGGACAGTCAGGGTGAGGTAGAGTTCAGCATGTTTATTGGCTTTGGTTAACCCAGCTATATATATATACAGTGGGGGAAATAATTATTTGATCCCCTGCTGATTTTGTTAGTTTGCCCGATTACAAAGAAATGAGTGGTCTATAATTTTTATGGTACTTTTATTTTAACAAATAGACACAGAATATTTAAAAAAAAGTCCAGAAAAACATATTATATAAAGTTATAAATTAATTTGCATTTGATCGAAGGAAATAAGTATTTGATCCCCAAGCAAAACATGACTTAGTACTTGGTGGAGAAACCCTTGCTGGCAAGCACAGAAGTCAGACGTTTCTTGTAGTTGGTCACCAGGTTTGCACACATCTCAGGAGGGATTTTGGTCCACTCCTCTTTACAGATCCTCTCCAAATCCTGAAGGTTTCAAGGCTTTTGCTTGGCAACTCGAAGCTTCAGCTCCCTCCACAAATTTTCGATAGGATTAAGGTCTGGAGACTAGCTAGGCCACTCCATGACCTTAGTGTGCTTCTTCTTGAGCCACTCCTTTGTTGCCTTGGCCGTATGTTTTGGGTCATTGTCATGCAGGAAGACCCATCCACGACTCATCCTCAGTGCTCTGGCTGAGGGAAGGAGGTTCTCGTCCAAGATCTTACGGTACATGGCCCCGTCCATTGGCCCCTCAATGCAGTGAAGTCGTCCTGTACCCTTAGCAGAGAAACAACCCCAAAGCATAATGTTTCCACCTCCGTGTTTGACGGTGGGGATGGTGTTCTTGGGATTGTAGCATTCAGCATTTCTCTCCCTCCAAACACGAAGAGTCGAATTTATGCCAAAGAGTTCAATTTTGGTCTCATCTGACCACATCACCTTCTCCCAAGCCTTCTCTGAATCATTTAGGTGTTCATTGGCAAACTTCAGATGGGCCTGTACATGTGCCTTCTTGAGCAGGGGGACCTTGCGGGCACTGCAGGATTTCAATCCGTTACGGTGTAGTGTGTTACCAATGGTTTTCTTGGTGACTGTGGTCCCAGCTGCCTTGAGATCATTACCAAGCTCCTCCCGTGTAGTTCTGGGCTGATCCCTCACCCTTCTCATGATCATCCTTACCCCATGAGGCGAGATCTTGCATGGATCTCCAGGCCGAGGGCGATTGATTCTTATTTTGTATTTCTTCCATTTTCGAATAATTGCACCAACAGTTGTCTCCTTCTCACCAAGCTTCTTGCTGATGGTCTTGTAGCCCATTCCAGCCTTGTGCAGGTCTACAACTCTTACCCTGATGTCCTTTGAATGTTCTTTGGTCTTGCCCATGGTGGTGGAGAGGTTGGAATGGAAGAGATTGATTCTATTGACAGGTGTCTGTTATACCCATAACAAGCAGAGATTAGGAGTACTTTTCCTAAAGTGACAGGACTAATCTGTGTGCCTCATGGGCATATAACCGGTCTGTATGAGCCAGAATTCTTGCTGGTTTGTAGGGGATCAAATACTTATTTCCTTCGATCAAATGCAAATCAATTTATAACTTTATATAATGTGTTTTTTTCTGGACTTCTTTGTTGATATTCTGTCTCTATTTGTTAAAATAAAAGTACCATAAAAATTATAGACCGCTCATTTCTTTGTAATCAGGCAAACTAACAAAATCAGCAGGGGATCAAATAATTATTTCCCCCACTGTATATATCCTCCTCCTCCTCCCCTCCTCTTTCCTCCTCCTCTCCTCCTCCCCTCCTCTTTCCTCCTCCTCCCCTCCTCCTCTCCTCCTCCCCTCCTCTTTCCTCCTCCTCCCCTCCTCTCCTCCCCTCCTCTCTTCCTCCTCTCCTCCTCTCCTCCCCTCCTCCCACCTCCTCCCTCCTCCTCCTCTCCTCCCCTCCTCTTTCCTCCTCCTCTCCTCCTCTCCTCTCCTCCTCCTCTCCTCTCCTCTCCTCCTCCCTCTCCTGTCCTCCTCTCCTCCTCTCCTCTCCTCTCCTCTCCTCCCCTCCTCCTCTCTTCCTCCTCTCCTCCTCTCCTCTCCTCCTCCTCTCCTCCTCCTCTCCTCTCCTCCTCCTCTCCTCCCCTCCTCCCCTCTAGCGTGCTAGCTAGCAGGAGCTTCAAAGGGAGAGAGTGTGAGGTGATGATGATGATGATGATGTCACAGTCCTGCTTGTAAAGAATATCTACAAATCCACATTTTAAAATGCTAAAATCCTGTGTGTGTGTGTGTGGTGTGTGTGTGTGTGTGTGTGTGTGTGTGTGTGTGTGTGTGTGTGTGTGTGTGTGTGTGTGTGTGTGTGTGTGTGTGTGTGTGTGTAGTTGTTGGATCGTTCTCCAGGAGAAGTGGACAGTCCAGCCTGGCAGACAGATGACCCAGGTAACCATGGGAACCAAGCTTGTTACATTTACATTTATGACATTATCAGACGTCTTTATCCAAAGCGACTTACAACAAATCCATTTGTTTAAGTAAGTGAATCATCTGAACATCAGTCATCATAAGATAAAGTCATCAATGCTAGGACCAGGGTTAGGGGTTAGGGTTAGGACCAGGGTTAGGGGTTAGGGTTAGGACCAGGGTTAGGGGTTAGGGTTAGGACCAGGGTTAGGGTTTGGGTTAGAGGTTAGGGCTATAGGCAGTCACAATGCTAGAAGAAGGAAGGGTTAGGGTTAGTACAGGGGGGTAGTGGGGGTGAAGAGGTCTCTAGGGTTAGGGTTAGTACAGGGGGGTAGTGGGGGTGAAGAGGGGGTTAGGGTTAGTACAGGGGGGTAGTGGGGGTGAAGAGGTCTTTAGGGTTAGGGTTAGTACAGGGGTTAGGGTTAGATTGGCAGTGACTCTGCAGTCCTGACAGCAGTGGGAAGCTCCTCCCACCAGCGGGGTGCCAGGACAGTGAAAAGCCGTGACGGAGTGGTGCGGCTGCTGCATCCACGTAGAGGCGGCGGTGCCAGGCGGCCAGCCGAGGTGGAAGAACGGAGTGAGGTTAGGGTTAGTACAGGGTTAGGGTTAGTACAGTGCGAATTTGGGGAGATTGAACACCAGACGGGCAACAGCGTTCTGGATGAGCTGCAGAGGTCTGAGGGTGGAGGCGGGGAGACCAGCCAGGAGTGCATTGCAGTAGTCAAGGCGACAGATCACAAGTGTTTGGACCAAGAGTTGTGCTGCTTCTCTGGTGAGGAATGGACATAACCTTCTGATGTTGTAGAGGAAGAATCTACAGGAGCGTGCTATAGAGAAGAGCGATCCTCTCCACGTCACCTGTTAGGAACGATCAGCCAGGTAGGATGCAAACCAGGAGAGTGTTGAGCCAGAGATGCCCTATTCTGAGAGGGTGGAGAGAAGGATCGGGTGGTTTACTGTGTCGAATGCAGCAGACAGGTCCAGAAGAATGAGAACAGAGGACAGGGAGGAAGCTTAGCAGAGTGGAGGGTCTCTGTGACAGCAAGGAGAGCAGTCTCAGTAGAGTGGAGGGTCTCCGTGACAGCAAGGAGAGCAGTCTCAGTAGAGTGGAGGGTCTCCGTGACAGCAAGGAGAGCAGTCTCAGTAGAGTGGAGGGTCTCCGTGACAGCAAGGAGAGCAGTCTCAGTAGAGTGGAGGGTCTCTGTGACAGCAATGCATTCTATTTATTCTGCTTATAATGCTACTGCTAATTCAGATACTGCTTACACTGCACTACTTATACTATACTGCACTACTATACTGCTCATATACTGCACTACCTGTATATACTGTTCACACTGCACTTTTCTGCTTTTTTGCACTTCTGGTTAGACGCTAACTGCATTTCGTTGTCTCTGTACTTGTACTCTGCACAATGACAATAAAGTTGAATCTAATCTAATCTAATCTAATAAGGGTCTAGGTCATCAGGGAGGCCAGTTTTGTTATTGTGTTATTTGTTAATGTTATTGTGTGTGTGGGTGTAATGTTATTGTGTATGTGTGTGTGTGTGTGTGTGTGTGTGTGTAATGTTATTGTGTGTGTGTGTGTGTGTGCGCGTGTCTGTGTATAGGTCAGGTGTTGTCCCAGCTTAGATCTCTCCTGGTGCAGTTCCCATCTCAACCTGACAGGGCGGCGCTCTCTCAGCAGCTCCTCCCCCTGCCGGACGAATCCCGCCTCCTCAGGAGAGAGGTGGGCGTGTCCAGCCCAGAGCCCCGCCTGCCTCTGAACATTGGCGTCTTCCAGACAACAAGCCAAGGGTCAGGGGGGCGGGGTCAGGGGGGGAGAGGGAGGAGGGGGGGCGTGTGGAGGTGAGGGAGGAGGGGAGGGAGGAGGAGAGGAGGAGGAGAGGTGGGAGGGAGGGAGGAGGAGAGGAGGGAGGGAGGAGGGGTTAAAGCTGTTCTGTTTGTTGTTGAATGTTGATTTGGCTTGGTTCAGTTTGTCTCCTGACCTGTTGATGATGATGATGTTGTTGTTGTTGATTCTGATTCCGATGTTTTTACCAAATAAATGTTTTTCTCCTGATCTCCTTGTCAACGTTCCTCAACTCAACACCTTCCTGATCTCAACCTTAACAAGACTGAGCTGCTCTTCCTCCCAGGGAAAGTCTGCCCTCTCCCAGACTTCTCCATGACAGAGAGAACTCTACTGTGACCTCCTCCCATACAGCCAAGAACCTTGGGGTGATCCTTGACAACCACTTATCCTGTGTGGTGAACATCACAGCGACAGCACGCTCCTGTAGATTTTTCCTCTACAACATCAGAAGGATACATCCATTCCTCACCAGAGAAGCAGCACAACTTTTGGTCCAAACACTTGTGATCTCTCGCCTTGACTACTGCAATGCACTCTTGGCCGGTCTCCCCGCCTCCGCCATCAGGCCTCTGCAGCTCATATGGTAAATTTAAAGACAATATAAGGGTTTGTAATCCCACACCTAGGGAAGAGGTCACAGGAAAACAGATGGTCCTAGAACATTTGGAGAAGGCAGTAAAGAGGGGTGAGGTCAGATTGAGGGGTTGCTATAGGTGAAGAAAACAAAGGATCAAGGCGGGAGGAAACAGGATAGAATAATTAAAGATAGGGTAATTAAGTAATAAACAAAACAGTCAGAACAAAAGGCCTGATCAGACAAACTGACGCCAGCCAGGTGGGCGGCGCACACCTTGATGACGAAATGTAGTTCTTGAATGTTATTGGTGTATGTAGACAGGAATCAGAAATACGTTGAATAGAAGGCGTTAACCTGTGTGAAGTCTATAAAGACAGGTGACTGAGGAGATAACGGGGTCAGCTTTGCAAACCTGAACGGCTACATATTCTGCGGGAATAAAGTCTTTGAATGAATCAACAGCTCTGGTTAACGGTATTTTATTTCAAAGTATTATAACTTAAATTCTACGACACTCATCCAGAACGCTGCCGCCCGTCTGGGGTTCAATCTCCCCAAATTATCCCATGAATGGTGAAGAAGGTGTTAAAATACCAGGACTGAGGCTGCTGGATGGGGTGTAAAATCTCTAGGCTAAAACAAACAATAAATATTAAATAAATAGACTTAAGTGCTGTAGTATAAATTAAAGTAATAAGTGCTTAGAAAAGGATTAAAAAACAATCAACTCATTAACATGATAAAACCACCCCATAAATAATTAGATAAATAATTAAGAGAACAAAATAAGTGCTGAAGTAAAGTGCAAACATAAATATAAGAGACAACACACAAACATATATATGTATATATATAAAAAATAAATATATGTTTTTATTTGTTTATTAAAAAGCCCAGCAACCATATAACGTGAACCCATCCAAAACAAAATCTTGTCGTCCTGACACAGAGAGGTGTGTGAGGGGATGGTCCTGACACAGAGAGGTGTGTGAGGGGATGGTCCTGACACAGAGAGGTGTGTGAGGGGATGGTCCTGACACAGAGAGGTGTGTGAGGGGATGGTCCTGACACTGAGAGGTGTGTGAGGGGATGGTCCTGACACAGAGAGGTGTGTGAGGGGATGGTCCTGACACAGAGAGGTGTGTGAGGGGATGGTCCTGACACAGAGAGGTGTGAGGGGATGGTCCTGACACAGAGAGGTGTGAGGGGATGGTCCTGACACAGAGAGGTGTGAGGGGATGGTCCTGACACAGAGAGGTGTGTGAGGGGATGGTCCTGACACAGAGAGGTGTGTGAGGGGATGGTCCTGACACAGAGAGGTGTGTGAGGGGATGGTCCTGACACAGAGAGGTGTGAGGGGATGGTCCTGACACAGAGAGGTGTGTGAGGGGATGGTCCTGACACAGAGAGGTGTGAGGGGATGGTCCTGACATGGAGAGGTGTGAGGGGATGGTCCTGACATGGAGAGGTGTGAGGGGATGGTCCTGACATGGAGAGGTGTGAGGGGATGGTCCTGACACTGAGAGGTGTGTGAGGGGATGGTCCTGACACAGAGAGGTGTGTGAGGGGATGGTCCTGACATGGAGAGGTGTGAGGGGATGGTCCTGACACTGAGAGGTGTGTGAGGGGATGGTCCTGACACAGAGAGGTGTGAGGGGATGGTCCTGACACAGAGAGGTGTGTGAGGGGATGGTCCTGACACTGAGAGGTGTGTGAGGGGATGGTCCTGACACAGAGAGGTGTGAGGGGATGGTCCTGACATGGAGAGGTGTGAGGGGATGGTCCTGACACTGAGAGGTGTGTGAGGGGATGGTCCTGACACAGAGAGGTGTGTGAGGGGATGGTCCTGACACAGAGAGGTGTGTGAGGGGATGGTCCTGACATGGAGGTGTGTGAGGGGATGGTCCTGACATGGAGGTGTGTGAGGGGATGGTCCTGACATGGAGAGGTGTGAGGGGATGGTCCTGACACAGAGAGGTGTGAGGGGATGGTCCTGACACAGAGAGGTGTGTGAGGGGATGGTCCTGACACAGAGAGGTGTGAGGGGATGGTCCTGACACAGAGAGGTGTGAGGGGATGGTCCTGACACAGAGAGGTGTGTGAGGGGATGGTCCTGACATGGAGGTGTGTGAGGGGATGGTCCTGACACAGAGAGGTGTGAGGGGATGGTCCTGACACAGAGAGGTGTGTGAGGGGATGGTCCTGACACAGAGAGGTGTGAGGGGATGGTCCTGACACAGAGAGGTGTGAGGGGATGGTCCTGACATGGAGGTGTGTGAGGGGATGGTCCTGACATGGAGAGGTGTGAGGGGATGGTCCTGACATGGAGAGGTGTGAGGGGATGGTCCTGACACAGAGAGGTGTGTGAGGGGATGGTCCTGACACAGAGAGGTGTGTGAGGGGATGGTCCTGACACAGAGAGGTGTGAGGGGATGGTCCTGACACAGAGAGGTGTGTGAGGGGATGGTCCTGACACAGAGAGGTGTGTGAGGGGATGGTCCTGACACAGAGAGGTGTGAGGGGATGGTCCTGACACAGAGAGGTGTGTGAGGGGATGGTCCTGACACAGAGAGGTGTGTGAGGGGATGGTCCTGACATGGAGGTGTGTGAGGGGATGGTCCTGACATGGAGAGGTGTGAGGGGATGGTCCTGACACAGAGAGGTGTGTGAGGGGATGGTCCTGACACAGAGAGGTGTGTGAGGGGATGGTCCTGACATGGAGGTGTGTGAGGGGATGGTCCTGACACAGAGAGGTGTGAGGGGATGGTCCTGACATGGAGGTGTGTGAGGGGATGGTCCTGACATGGAGAGGTGTGAGGGGATGGTCCTGACATGGAGAGGTGTGAGGGGATGGTCCTGACACAGAGAGGTGTGTGAGGGGATGGTCCTGACACAGAGAGGTGTGTGAGGGGATGGTCCTGACACAGAGAGGTGTGAGGGGATGGTCCTGACATGGAGAGGTGTGTGAGGGGATGGTCCTGACATGGAGGTGTGTGAGGGGATGGTCCTGACACAGAGAGGTGTGTGAGGGGATGGTCCTGACATGGAGAGGTGTGAGGGGATGGTCCTGACACAGAGAGGTGTGTGAGGGGATGGTCCTGACACAGAGAGGTGTGTGAGGGGATGGTCCTGACATGGAGAGGTGTGAGGGGATGGTCCTGACATGGAGAGGTGTGAGGGGATGGTCCTGACACAGAGAGGTGTGTGAGGGGATGGTCCTGACACAGAGAGGTGTGAGGGGATGGTCCTGACACAGAGAGGTGTGTGAGGGGATGGTCCTGACACAGAGAGGTGTGTGAGGGGATGGTCCTGACACAGAGAGGTGTGTGAGGGGATGGTCCTGACACAGAGAGGTGTGAGGGGATGGTCCTGACATGGAGAGGTGTGTGAGGGGATGGTCCTGACATGGAGGTGTGTGAGGGGATGGTCCTGACACAGAGAGGTGTGAGGGGATGGTCCTGACACAGAGAGGTGTGTGAGGGGATGGTCCTGACACAGAGAGGTGTGAGGGGATGGTCCTGACACAGAGAGGTGTGAGGGGATGGTCCTGACATGGAGAGGTGTGAGGGGATGGTCCTGACATGGAGAGGTGTGAGGGGATGGTCCTGACACAGAGAGGTGTGTGAGGGGATGGTCCTGACACAGAGAGGTGTGTGAGGGGATGGTCCTGACACAGAGAGGTGTGAGGGGATGGTCCTGACACAGAGAGGTGTGTGAGGGGATGGTCCTGACACAGAGAGGTGTGTGAGGGGATGGTCCTGACACAGAGAGGTGTGAGGGGATGGTCCTGACACAGAGAGGTGTGTGAGGGGATGGTCCTGACACAGAGAGGTGTGTGAGGGGATGGTCCTGACATGGAGGTGTGTGAGGGGATGGTCCTGACATGGAGAGGTGTGAGGGGATGGTCCTGACACAGAGAGGTGTGTGAGGGGATGGTCCTGACACAGAGAGGTGTGTGAGGGGATGGTCCTGACATGGAGGTGTGTGAGGGGATGGTCCTGACACAGAGAGGTGTGAGGGGATGGTCCTGACATGGAGGTGTGTGAGGGGATGGTCCTGACATGGAGAGGTGTGAGGGGATGGTCCTGACATGAAGAGGTGTGAGGGGATGGTCCTGACACAGAGAGGTGTGTGAGGGGATGGTCCTGACACAGAGAGGTGTGTGAGGGGATGGTCCTGACACAGAGAGGTGTGAGGGGATGGTCCTGACATGGAGAGGTGTGTGAGGGGATGGTCCTGACATGGAGGTGTGTGAGGGGATGGTCCTGACATGGAGAGGTGTGTGAGGGGATGGTCCTGACATGGAGGTGTGTGAGGGGATGGTCCTGACACAGAGAGGTGTGTGAGGGGATGGTCCTGACATGGAGAGGTGTGAGGGGATGGTCCTGACACAGAGAGGTGTGTGAGGGGATGGTCCTGACACAGAGAGGTGTGTGAGGGGATGGTCCTGACATGGAGAGGTGTGAGGGGATGGTCCTGACATGGAGAGGTGTGAGGGGATGGTCCTGACACAGAGAGGTGTGTGAGGGGATGGTCCTGACACAGAGAGGTGTGTGAGGGGATGGTCCTGACACAGAGAGGTGTGAGGGGATGGTCCTGACACAGAGAGGTGTGTGAGGGGATGGTCCTGACACAGAGAGGTGTGTGAGGGGATGGTCCTGACACAGAGAGGTGTGAGGGGATGGTCCTGACACAGAGAGGTGTGTGAGGGGATGGTCCTGACACAGAGAGGTGTGTGAGGGGATGGTCCTGACATGGAGGTGTGTGAGGGGATGGTCCTGACATGGAGAGGTGTGAGGGGATGGTCCTGACACAGAGAGGTGTGTGAGGGGATGGTCCTGACACAGAGAGGTGTGTGAGGGGATGGTCCTGACATGGAGGTGTGTGAGGGGATGGTCCTGACACAGAGAGGTGTGAGGGGATGGTCCTGACATGGAGGTGTGTGAGGGGATGGTCCTGACATGGAGAGGTGTGAGGGGATGGTCCTGACATGGAGAGGTGTGAGGGGATGGTCCTGACACAGAGAGGTGTGTGAGGGGATGGTCCTGACACAGAGAGGTGTGTGAGGGGATGGTCCTGACACAGAGAGGTGTGAGGGGATGGTCCTGACATGGAGAGGTGTGTGAGGGGATGGTCCTGACATGGAGGTGTGTGAGGGGATGGTCCTGACATGGAGAGGTGTGTGAGGGGATGGTCCTGACATGGAGGTGTGTGAGGGGATGGTCCTGACACAGAGAGGTGTGTGAGGGGATGGTCCTGACACAGAGAGGTGTGAGGGGATGGTCCTGACATGGAGAGGTGTGTGAGGGGATGGTCCTGACATGGAGGTGTGTGAGGGGATGGTCCTGACATGGAGAGGTGTGTGAGGGGATGGTCCTGACATGGAGGTGTGTGAGGGGATGGTCCTGACACAGAGAGGTGTGTGAGGGGATGGTCCTGACATGGAGAGGTGTGAGGGGATGGTCCTGACACAGAGAGGTGTGTGAGGGGATGGTCCTGACACAGAGAGGTGTGTGAGGGGATGGTCCTGACATGGAGAGGTGTGAGGGGATGGTCCTGACATGGAGAGGTGTGAGGGGATGGTCCTGACACAGAGAGGTGTGTGAGGGGATGGTCCTGACACAGAGAGGTGTGAGGGGATGGTCCTGACACAGAGAGGTGTGAGGGGATGGTCCTGACACAGAGAGGTGTGTGAGGGGATGGTCCTGACACAGAGAGGTGTGTGAGGGGATGGTCCTGACACAGAGAGGTGTGTGAGGGGATGGTCCTGACATGGAGAGGTGTGAGGGGATGGTCCTGACACAGAGAGGTGTGTGAGGGGATGGTCCTGACACAGAGAGGTGTGAGGGGATGGTCCTGACATGGAGGTGTGTGAGGGGATGGTCCTGACATGGAGAGGTGTGAGGGGATGGTCCTGACACAGAGAGGTGTGAGGGGATGGTCCTGACACAGAGAGGTGTGTGAGGGGATGGTCCTGACACAGAGAGGTGTGAGGGGATGGTCCTGACATGGAGGTGTGTGAGGGGATGGTCCTGACACAGAGAGGTGTGTGAGGGGATGGTCCTGACACAGAGAGGTGTGTGAGGGGATGGTCCTGACATGGAGAGGTGTGAGGGGATGGTCCTGACACAGAGAGGTGTGAGGGGATGGTCCTGACATGGAGAGGTGTGTGAGGGGATGGTCCTGACACAGAGAGGTTAGGGTTAGGGTTAGGGTTAGGGTTAGGGTTAGGGTTAGAGGTTGGGGTTAGGGTTTAGGGTTAGGGTTAGGGTTAGGGTTAGGGTTAGGGGAGGGGAATCATAAAACGTCTGCCTAAGCAGGAATGCACTGGCACACAAACCTTCTGTTTACCTTAGTTGATTGGCGATTTCGCCGTTCAGCGATTTTCATGGAGCGAAAAATAAAAACAGGTACGTTTTAGGTACGGAAAATTGTAGGTTACTATATAATTTCATGTATTATCCCTAAGGAGAAATGGGACACAAAGGAAGGGAATGTACACCATATATATATATATAAAAAAGTAAATGTATAAAGCACTTTAAAAATTAAATTACATTTCACTTCATACATATCATATAAAAATAAAATATGGCTAATCATTCCCTCTCAATGCCGTTCACCATACTCCCAGGTAAGTATTTTATATTTTTTTATATTTTTTTATATTTTTATATTTCATTTAACCCATTAGGATAGACTGTATTTAATTTATTAATCCAAATTCTTTCTCTCCACAGTCTCCTTTTTCCGGACCAAGCCGTCCCTGCTTCCAGGCCTGTGATAAGGAGGTTCTCCCAGCCATGATCTCTAAAATGTAAGTAGATTGCGGTAGACTTTGTAGTTTGTCTTATACTGTACAAATGTTGTTTCAGCCGCATACGTAAACTATTTTTTGTCTGTCCAATATACCATTTGTTACAGGTTTTGCATTCAATGCCGTACACCAAATTGGACGAATCAAGCTGGAAGACCTCCCGCACTGCTGCACTCAGATGAGTATATTTATTTGTGATAAATGAATTTACTTTAAAATGCGACTGCAACGGATCCCGTCGCTCGGTCCCCAAAGATGCCTTCACCAACTGATCCTTCAGGTTTCTACCCCTCCTATAGGCTGCTATAATTCTAAAATCCCGGAGAGGGTCTATTTTGGTTTGTGCTATTTTAAAATTGGCTTTAACGATTTTATTTAATTCGAGGGCGGCCGGTGCATAAGTTGAAACAAAAGGGACCAGATGTTTATCGTCCCTCCCTTCTGCAGGTTTACTCCCCCCACTAAACATCTGCTGGACCTCCACTTGGATGCCGCGGAGGAACGTCCTGCTATAGCCCCTCGGTCTCAGGGCCTGGAAGAGGGTCCGAGTCGCCGAACGCACATCCACCTCCGCCACACAGATCCGGCGAAACCTAATCAGTTGGGATTTGACAATCCCCCTGTAGGTATGCCTGGGATGGTAAGAAGATCTGTGCAGCAGAGCATGGGTGTCCGTCGGCTTAAAATAGACCCTCGTCCCAAGACCCACCCTCCCATCCTCACCATCCTCCACAAACACCTCAGTGTCCAGAAAATTTATTTTCTCTGGATGTAATTCATATTTAAATGTTATGGAAGGATGGTGTTCGTTGAGCGTTGACATAAAATTCCGAAAGTCTGGTTCCCCATGGGGCCAGACTCCAAAAATATCATCCAGATACCGCAGATACAGTGTTGGCAGTTTGTGGCATTTGGGGAAGACAGTTCGCTCAAATTCAGCCATATAGATGTTTGCATAGGCGGGAGCAAACTTCTTCCCCATCGCCGTACCATGAATCTGTAAATAATATTTATCATTAAATACAAAGTCATTTTTGGTTAAACCCAACTCCAACAACCTCAAGATAGCTGCATCCGGTCTATTTGAATCTGGGTGCCTTACCAAAATATTCTGAACAGCCTGGAGTCCTAGGTGAGTATCAATATTAGTGTACAGAGCATCTACATCTATAGAAAATAACATGGCGCCGTGTGGAAATTCTACGGTCTTAAGCTTGTCAACAAAGGCATATGTATCTTTGATATAACTATCATGAATTTGAGACAAGGGATTAAGAAAAGAGTCAATATATTCAGCAATCCTACATGATTCGCTCCCACAGTCAGACACAATAGGTCTTCCTGGGGGCAATTTATTAGGGATTGTCCACGTCACTGGATCTTTATGAATTTTGGGTAATAAATAAAGTTTTCTTGGACGTGGAGGATCCTCCCCATATAGGTAAACCTTCTGTTTTTTTGTTATTTTTTCTTTCTTACACAGATCGTCCAGGATTCCCCGGATTTGGACCTGCGTTTCCATCTGAATGGACTCCTTCAAAGGTAAGTAATGTTTTTTATTTTCAAGTTGTCTGTTTGCCTCTATTAGATATGATGTTTTATCTAAGATAACAATCTTTGACCCCTTGTCTGCCGGTTTAATTATTATATCTCTATTAGTTTTTAATTTTTCTAGGGCTTTTCTCTCCTCCTTAGAAAGGTTGCTGACTGGACGCACCCGGAAAGACAGTCTCCCGAAGCCCCCCACATCCCCCCCGACTAGGTCCCTAATGGGGTCTGATGTTAAATCCTCCCCAGGTTCCCAGCCGGAGGGTAAAGTGAAGGGCTCTCGGGGGCCGCCAGACTCGAAGCCAAAGTGGTCCAGCAGCTTCAACCTCCTGTGATACTGGTGTAGGTCTCTCCTAAGACCCTGCCTATTAGTCTCCAATGGAGTAGGTATGAACAGGAGGCCTCTTTCCAAGAGGGTCTCCTCTGCCTTTGATAAATTATATAAAATTGACAAGTTTAAAATATTGGATCCCATGGGGGTGAGAATTCTCGGTACCCCCCTGGTTAGTTTAATTGCTCCATCCAACCATCTAAAATCAAAGAGGCTGTTATGTTTGTCCAGTGTACTCTGTCCCTTTGCACTTTAAAATCACTGTCCTTCACACCCTTCAACACCCTATACCTCTCCCCGATGAACAAATTGACCCCACGTGCCAACACCTGAACATCATGGTCTTGTCGCTCTGAGATCTGAATCAGTGGAATAAATATTTCTGCATAGGGAAATATTTTCTTGGCCTTTGTTACTAGAATACCAAATTGTTTAGCAATGGTATCTATACTGTTTAGCTTCAAACAGTTGTTCAGGCCCACCGAAAGGATCACCTTCTGCGTCTCTACACAGGGGGACAGCCTCCCGAGGATTCCCGTCAGGTGGAGAATGCGGGCCCCCGGGAAACTGTCAACCTGCACCAGTGGGCTGTTACACCGGGGAAGGTTGGCTAAATTGGAGTCCCCTATCACCAGCACAGGCCTCTCCACCGTCAATGACCACCCCCTCTTCCCCTCATCATTGGAGTGGTTCGGGTGTCTGGTGGGCCCCCGTGGGGAGGGCTGCATAGCGTCCTCAGATGCACAGAGCCCACCCGGTCCATCTCCTCTCTGGGTCACTCCTGTATCTACAGGACGGTGACCCATTCCTAACTCAGGTTGGGAGCTGGAACCAATGGACTCAGAGATGGCCACTGCCACATTGGATCTAAATTTGGCCCCCACCACAAGGGGCTGTCCATTTGCTCCCCGAGGGGAAGATTCCTCCTCAAGGCTCGAATCAGGCAGATCCAGATGGAAATTAGGATGAAAGTCCAGACCCTCCTCCGATGGTAAGGGGCTTTGAGCATGATGGATCTCTGCTGTGAGAGTCTGGACTCTCCCCCGGGTGTTAGGCCCCTCAAATGTTTCCACTCCCATAATGGAAACAGGGCAAGTGGCAGTGTTGGGGGTAAGGAGGGGGTGGGAGCTCGGCAGAAGGCGAAGGCCAGGGTTAGGGCGTAGGTCAGGGCTAGGTCCGGGGTTCGGTTTCGGATCAGGGTTATGGTCGGGGCCAAGGCCAGGGTAAGGGTTAGGGTTGAGGTTAGGGTTGAGGTTAGGGTTAAGGTTAAGGTTAAGGTTAGGGTTAGGGTTAGGGTTAAGGTTAGGGTTAGGATTAGGGTAAACATGGTTCCAAACATGTTGACCCTTCTTCCATGGGTTAGGGTTAAGGTTAGGGTTAGGGTTAGGATTAGGGTTAGGGTTAGGGTTAGGGTTAGGGTTAGAGGGTTAGGGTTAGGGTTAGGGTTAGGGTTAGGGGAGGGGAATCATAAAACGTCTGCCTAAGCAGGAATGCACTGGCACACAAACCTTCTGTTTACCTTAGTTGATTGGCGATTTCGCCGTTCAGCGATTTTCATGGAGCGAAAAATACAAACAGGTACGTTTTAGGTCCGGAAAATTGTAGGTTACTATATAATTTCATGTATTATCCCTAAGGAGAAATGGGACACAAAGGAAGGGAATGTACACCATATATATATATATATATAAAAAAGTAAATGTATAAAGCACTTTAAAAATTAAATTACATTTCACTTCATACATATCATATAAAAATAAAATATGGCTAATCATTCCCTCTCAATGCCGTTCACCATACTCCCAGGTAAGTATTTTATATTTTTTTATATTTTTATATTTCATTTAACCCATTAGGATAGACTGTATTTAATTTATTAATCCAAATTCTTTCTCTCCACAGTCTCCTTTTTCCGGACCAAGCCGTCCCTGCTTCCAGGCCTGTGATAAGGAGGTTCTCCCAGCCATGATCTCTAAAATGTAAGTAGATTGCGGTAGACTTTGTAGTTTGTCTTATACTGTACAAATGTTGTTTCAGCCGCATACGTAAACTATTTTTTGTCTGTCCAATATACCATTTGTTACAGGTTTTGCATTCAATGCCGTACACCAAATTGGACGAATCAAGCTGGAAGACCTCCCGCACTGCTGCACTCAGATGAGTATATTTATTTGTGATAAATGAATTTACTTTAAAATGCGACTGCAACGGATCCCGTCGCTCGGTCCCCAAAGATGCCTTCACCAACTGATCCTTCAGGTTTCTACCCCTCCTATAGGCTGCTATAATTCTAAAATCCCGGAGAGGGTCTATTTTGGTTTGTGCTATTTTAAAATTGGCTTTAACGATTTTATTTAATTCGAGGGCGGCCGGTGCATAAGTTGAAACAAAAGGGACCAGATGTTTATCGTCCCTCCCTTCTGCAGGTTTACTCCCCCCACTAAACATCTGCTGGACCTCCACTTGGATGCCGCGGAGGAACGTCCTGCTATAGCCCCTCGGTCTCAGGGCCTGGAAGAGGGTTAGGGTTTAGGGTTAGGGTTTAGGGTTAGGGTTAGGGTTAGGGTTAGGGGTTAGGGTTAGGGGTTAGGGTTAGGGTTAGGGTTAGGGTTAGGGTTTAGGGTTAGGGTTAGGGTTAGGGTTTAGGGTTAGGGTTAGGGTTTAGGGTTAGGGTTAGGGTTAGGGTTAGGGTTAGGGTTAGGGGTTAGGGTTAGGGTTAGGGTTAGGTGAGGGGAATCATAAAACATCTGCCTAAGCAGGAATGCACTGGCACACAAACCTTCTGTTTACCTTAGTTGATTGGCGATTTCGCCGTTCAGCGATTTTCATGGAGCGAAAAATAAAAACAGGTACGTTTTAGGTCCGGAAAATTGTAGGTTACTATATAATTTCATGTATTATCCCTAAGGAGAAATGGGACACAAAGGAAGGGAGTGTACACCATATATATATATATATAAAAAAGTAAATGTATAAAGTACTTTAAAAATTAAATTACATTTCACTTCATACATATCATATAAAAATAAAATATGGCTAATCATTCCCTCTCAATGTCGTTCACCATACTCCCAGGTAAGTATTTTATATTTTTTTATATTTTTTTATATTTTTATATTTCATTTAACCCATTAGGATAGACTGTATTTAATTTATTAATCCAAATTCTTTCTCTCCACAGTCTCCTTTTTCCGGACCAAGCCGTCCCTGCTTCCAGGCCTGTGATAAGGAGGTTCTCCCAGCCATGATCTCTAAAATGTAAGTAGATTGCGGTAGACTTTGTAGTTTGTCTTATACTGTACAAATGTTGTTTCAGCCGCATACGTAAACTATTTTTTGTCTGTCCAATATACCATTTGTTACAGGTTTTGCATTCAATGCCGTACACCAAATTGGACGAATCAAGCTGGAAGACCTCCCGCACTGCTGCACTCAGATGAGTATATTTATTTGTGATAAATGAATTTACTTTAAAATGCGACTGCAACGGATCCCGTCGCTCGGTCCCCAAAGATGCCTTCACCAACTGATCCTTCAGGTTTCTACCCCTCCTATAGGCTGCTATAATTCTAAAATCCCGGAGAGGGTCTATTTGGGTTTGTGCTATTTTAAAATTGGCTTTAACGATTTTATTTAATTCGAGGGCGGCCGGTGCATAAGTTGAAACAAAAGGGACCAGATGTTTATCGTCCCTCCCTTCTGCAGGTTTACTCCCCCCACTAAACATCTGCTGGACCTCCACTTGGATGCCGCGGAGGAACGTCCTGCTATAGCCCCTCGGTCTCAGGGCCTGGAAGAGGGTCCGAGTCGCCGAACGCACATCCACCTCCGCCACACAGATCCGGCGAAACCTAATCAGTTGGGATTTGACAATCCCCCTGTAGGTATGCCTGGGATGGTAAGAAGATCTGTGCAGCAGAGCATGGGTGTCCGTCGGCTTAAAATAGACCCTCGTCCCAAGACCCACCCTCCCATCCTCACCATCCTCCACAAACACCTCAGTGTCCAGAAAATTTATTTTCTCTGGATGTAATTCATATTTAAATGTTATGGAAGGATGGTGTTCGTTGAGCGTTGACATAAAATTCCGAAAGTCTGGTTCCCCATGGGGCCAGACTCCAAAAATATCATCCAGATACCGCAGATACAGTGTTGGCAGTTTGTGGCATTTGGGGAAGACAGTTCGCTCAAATTCAGCCATATAGATGTTTGCATAGGCGGGAGCAAACTTCTTCCCCATCGCCGTACCATGAATCTGTAAATAATATTTATCATTAAATACAAAGTCATTTTTGGTTAAACCCAACTCCAACAACCTCAAGATAGCTGCATCCGGTCTATTTGAATCTGGGTGCCTTACCAAAATATTCTGAACAGCCTGGAGTCCTAGGTGAGTATCAATATTAGTGTACAGAGCATCTACATCTATAGAAAATAACATGGCGCCGTGTGGAAATTCTACGGTCTTAAGCTTGTCAACAAAGGCATATGTATCTTTGATATAACTATCATGAATTTGAGACAAGGGATTAAGAAAAGAGTCAATATATTCAGCAATCCTACATGATTCGCTCCCACAGTCAGACACAATAGGTCTTCCTGGGGGCAATTTATTAGGGATTGTCCACGTCACTGGATCTTTATGAATTTTGGGTAATAAATAAAGTTTTCTTGGACGTGGAGGATCCTCCCCATATAGGTAAACCTTCTGTTTTTTTGTTATTTTTTCTTTCTTACACAGATCGTCCAGGATTCCCCGGATTTGGACCTGCGTTTCCATCTGAATGGACTCCTTCAAAGGTAAGTAATGTTTTTTATTTTCAAGTTGTCTGTTTGCCTCTATTAGATATGATGTTTTATCTAAGATAACAATCTTTGACCCCTTGTCTGCCGGTTTAATTATTATATCTCTATTAGTTTTTAATTTTTCTAGGGCTTTTCTCTCCTCCTTAGAAAGGTTGCTGACTGGACGCACCCGGAAAGACAGTCTCCCGAAGCCCCCCACATCCCCCCCGACTAGGTCCCTAATGGGGTCTGATGTTAAATCCTCCCCAGGTTCCCAGCCGGAGGGTAAAGTGAAGGGCTCTCGGGGGCCGCCAGACTCGAAGCCAAAGTGGTCCAGCAGCTTCAACCTCCTGTGATACTGGTGTAGGTCTCTCCTAAGACCCTGCCTATTAGTCTCCAATGGAGTAGGTATGAACAGGAGGCCTCTTTCCAAGAGGGTCTCCTCTGCCTTTGATAAATTATATAAAATTGACAAGTTTAAAATATTGGATCCCATGGGGGTGAGAATTCTCGGTACCCCCCTGGTTAGTTTAATTGCTCCATCCAACCATCTAAAATCAAAGAGGCTGTTATGTTTGTCCAGTGTACTCTGTCCCTTTGCACTTTAAAATCACTGTCCTTCACACCCTTCAACACCCTATACCTCTCCCCGATGAACAAATTGACCCCACGTGCCAACACCTGAACATCATGGTCTTGTCGCTCTGAGATCTGAATCAGTGGAATAAATATTTCTGCATAGGGAAATATTTTCTTGGCCTTTGTTACTAGAATACCAAATTGTTTAGCAATGGTATCTATACTGTTTAGCTTCAAACAGTTGTTCAGGCCCACCGAAAGGATCACCTTCTGCGTCTCTACACAGGGGGACAGCCTCCCGAGGATTCCCGTCAGGTGGAGAATGCGGGCCCCCGGGAAACTGTCAACCTGCACCAGTGGGCTGTTACACCGGGGAAGGTTGGCTAAATTGGAGTCCCCTATCACCAGCACAGGCCTCTCCACCGTCAATGACCACCCCCTCTTCCCCTCATCATTGGAGTGGTTCGGGTGTCTGGTGGGCCCCCGTGGGGAGGGCTGCATAGCGTCCTCAGTTGCACAGAGCCCACCCGGTCCATCTCCTCTCTGGGTCACTCC
>NW_028153179.1:82500-102500 GCF_951799395.1 Argentina silus
TTAAGAAAAGAGTCAATATATTCAGCAATCCTACATGATTCGCTCCCACAGTCAGACACAATAGGTCTTCCTGGGGGCAATTTATTAGGGATTGTCCACGTCACTGGATCTTTATGAATTTTGGGTAATAAATAAAGTTTTCTTGGACGTGGAGGATCCTCCCCATATAGGTAAACCTTCTGTTTTTTTGTTATTTTTTCTTTCTTACACAGATCGTCCAGGATTCCCCGGATTTGGACCTGCGTTTCCATCTGAATGGACTCCTTCAAAGGTAAGTAATGTTTTTTATTTTCAAGTTGTCTGTTTGCCTCTATTAGATATGATGTTTTATCTAAGATAACAATCTTTGACCCCTTGTCTGCCGGTTTAATTATTATATCTCTATTAGTTTTTAATTTTTCTAGGGCTTTTCTCTCCTCCTTAGAAAGGTTGCTGACTGGACGCACCCGGAAAGACAGTCTCCCGAAGCCCCCCACATCCCCCCCGACTAGGTCCCTAATGGGGTCTGATGTTAAATCCTCCCCAGGTTCCCAGCCGGAGGGTAAAGTGAAGGGCTCTCGGGGGCCGCCAGACTCGAAGCCAAAGTGGTCCAGCAGCTTCAACCTCCTGTGATACTGGTGTAGGTCTCTCCTAAGACCCTGCCTATTAGTCTCCAATGGAGTAGGTATGAACAGGAGGCCTCTTTCCAAGAGGGTCTCCTCTGCCTTTGATAAATTATATAAAATTGACAAGTTTAAAATATTGGATCCCATGGGGGTGAGAATTCTCGGTACCCCCCTGGTTAGTTTAATTGCTCCATCCAACCATCTAAAATCAAAGAGGCTGTTATGTTTGTCCAGTGTACTCTGTCCCTTTGCACTTTAAAATCACTGTCCTTCACACCCTTCAACACCCTATACCTCTCCCCGATGAACAAATTGACCCCACGTGCCAACACCTGAACATCATGGTCTTGTCGCTCTGAGATCTGAATCAGTGGAATAAATATTTCTGCATAGGGAAATATTTTCTTGGCCTTTGTTACTAGAATACCAAATTGTTTAGCAATGGTATCTATACTGTTTAGCTTCAAACAGTTGTTCAGGCCCACCGAAAGGATCACCTTCTGCGTCTCTACACAGGGGGACAGCCTCCCGAGGATTCCCGTCAGGTGGAGAATGCGGGCCCCCGGGAAACTGTCAACCTGCACCAGTGGGCTGTTACACCGGGGAAGGTTGGCTAAATTGGAGTCCCCTATCACCAGCACAGGCCTCTCCACCGTCAATGACCACCCCCTCTTCCCCTCATCATTGGAGTGGTTCGGGTGTCTGGTGGGCCCCCGTGGGGAGGGCTGCATAGCGTCCTCAGATGCACAGAGCCCACCCGGTCCATCTCCTCTCTGGGTCACTCCTGTATCTACAGGACGGTGACCCATTCCTAACTCAGGTTGGGAGCTGGAACCAATGGACTCAGAGATGGCCACTGCCACATTGGATCTAAATTTGGCCCCCACCACAAGGGGCTGTCCATTTGCTCCCCGAGGGGAAGATTCCTCCTCAAGGCTCGAATCAGGCAGATCCAGATGGAAATTAGGATGAAAGTCCAGACCCTCCTCCGATGGTAAGGGGCTTTGAGCATGATGGATCTCTGCTGTGAGAGTCTGGACTCTCCCCCGGGTGTTAGGCCCCTCAAATGTTTCCACTCCCATAATGGAAACAGGGCAAGTGGCAGTGTTGGGGGTAAGGAGGGGGTGGGAGCTCGGCAGAAGGCGAAGGCCAGGGTTAGGGCGTAGGTCAGGGCTAGGTCCGGGGTTCGGTTTCGGATCAGGGTTATGGTCGGGGCCAAGGCCAGGGTAAGGGTTAGGGTTGAGGTTAGGGTTGAGGTTAGGGTTAAGGTTAAGGTTAAGGTTAGGGTTAGGGTTAGGGTTAAGGTTAGGGTTAGGATTAGGGTAAACATGGTTCCAAACATGTTGACCCTTCTTCCATGGGTTAGGGTTAAGGTTAGGGTTAGGGTTAGGATTAGGGTTAGGGTTAGGGTTAGGGTTAGGGTTAGGGTTAGGGTTAGAGGGTTAGGGTTAGGGTTAGGGTTAGGGTTAGGGGAGGGGAATCATAAAACGTCTGCCTAAGCAGGAATGCACTGGCACACAAACCTTCTGTTTACCTTAGTTGATTGGCGATTTCGCCGTTCAGCGATTTTCATGGAGCGAAAAATACAAACAGGTACGTTTTAGGTCCGGAAAATTGTAGGTTACTATATAATTTCATGTATTATCCCTAAGGAGAAATGGGACACAAAGGAAGGGAATGTACACCATATATATATATATATATAAAAAAGTAAATGTATAAAGCACTTTAAAAATTAAATTACATTTCACTTCATACATATCATATAAAAATAAAATATGGCTAATCATTCCCTCTCAATGCCGTTCACCATACTCCCAGGTAAGTATTTTATATTTTTTTATATTTTTTTATATTTTTATATTTCATTTAACCCATTAGGATAGACTGTATTTAATTTATTAATCCAAATTCTTTCTCTCCACAGTCTCCTTTTTCCGGACCAAGCCGTCCCTGCTTCCAGGCCTGTGATAAGGAGGTTCTCCCAGCCATGATCTCTAAAATGTAAGTAGATTGCGGTAGACTTTGTAGTTTGTCTTATACTGTACAAATGTTGTTTCAGCCGCATACGTAAACTATTTTTTGTCTGTCCAATATACCATTTGTTACAGGTTTTGCATTCAATGCCGTACACCAAATTGGACGAATCAAGCTGGAAGACCTCCCGCACTGCTGCACTCAGATGAGTATATTTATTTGTGATAAATGAATTTACTTTAAAATGCGACTGCAACGGATCCCGTCGCTCGGTCCCCAAAGATGCCTTCACCAACTGATCCTTCAGGTTTCTACCCCTCCTATAGGCTGCTATAATTCTAAAATCCCGGAGAGGGTCTATTTTGGTTTGTGCTATTTTAAAATTGGCTTTAACGATTTTATTTAATTCGAGGGCGGCCGGTGCATAAGTTGAAACAAAAGGGACCAGATGTTTATCGTCCCTCCCTTCTGCAGGTTTACTCCCCCCACTAAACATCTGCTGGACCTCCACTTGGATGCCGCGGAGGAACGTCCTGCTATAGCCCCTCGGTCTCAGGGCCTGGAAGAGGGTTAGGGTTAGGGTTAGGGTTTAGGGTTAGGGTTAGGGTTAGGGGTTAGGGTTAGGGGTTAGGGTTAGGGGTTAGGGTTAGGGTTAGGGTTAGGGGTTAGGGTTAGGGTTAGGGTTTAGGGTTAGGGTTAGGGTTTAGGGTTAGGGTTAGGGTTAGGGTTAGGGTTAGGGTTAGGGGTTAGGGTTAGGGTTAGGGTTAGGTGAGGGGAATCATAAAACATCTGCCTAAGCAGGAATGCACTGGCACACAAACCTTCTGTTTACCTTAGTTGATTGGCGATTTCGCCGTTCAGCGATTTTCATGGAGCGAAAAATAAAAACAGGTACGTTTTAGGTCCGGAAAATTGTAGGTTACTATATAATTTCATGTATTATCCCTAAGGAGAAATGGGACACAAAGGAAGGGAGTGTACACCATATATATATATATATAAAAAAGTAAATGTATAAAGTACTTTAAAAATTAAATTACATTTCACTTCATACATATCATATAAAAATAAAATATGGCTAATCATTCCCTCTCAATGTCGTTCACCATACTCCCAGGTAAGTATTTTATATTTTTTTATATTTTTTTATATTTTTATATTTCATTTAACCCATTAGGATAGACTGTATTTAATTTATTAATCCAAATTCTTTCTCTCCACAGTCTCCTTTTTCCGGACCAAGCCGTCCCTGCTTCCAGGCCTGTGATAAGGAGGTTCTCCCAGCCATGATCTCTAAAATGTAAGTAGATTGCGGTAGACTTTGTAGTTTGTCTTATACTGTACAAATGTTGTTTCAGCCGCATACGTAAACTATTTTTTGTCTGTCCAATATACCATTTGTTACAGGTTTTGCATTCAATGCCGTACACCAAATTGGACGAATCAAGCTGGAAGACCTCCCGCACTGCTGCACTCAGATGAGTATATTTATTTGTGATAAATGAATTTACTTTAAAATGCGACTGCAACGGATCCCGTCGCTCGGTCCCCAAAGATGCCTTCACCAACTGATCCTTCAGGTTTCTACCCCTCCTATAGGCTGCTATAATTCTAAAATCCCGGAGAGGGTCTATTTGGGTTTGTGCTATTTTAAAATTGGCTTTAACGATTTTATTTAATTCGAGGGCGGCCGGTGCATAAGTTGAAACAAAAGGGACCAGATGTTTATCGTCCCTCCCTTCTGCAGGTTTACTCCCCCCACTAAACATCTGCTGGACCTCCACTTGGATGCCGCGGAGGAACGTCCTGCTATAGCCCCTCGGTCTCAGGGCCTGGAAGAGGGTCCGAGTCGCCGAACGCACATCCACCTCCGCCACACAGATCCGGCGAAACCTAATCAGTTGGGATTTGACAATCCCCCTGTAGGTATGCCTGGGATGGTAAGAAGATCTGTGCAGCAGAGCATGGGTGTCCGTCGGCTTAAAATAGACCCTCGTCCCAAGACCCACCCTCCCATCCTCACCATCCTCCACAAACACCTCAGTGTCCAGAAAATTTATTTTCTCTGGATGTAATTCATATTTAAATGTTATGGAAGGATGGTGTTCGTTGAGCGTTGACATAAAATTCCGAAAGTCTGGTTCCCCATGGGGCCAGACTCCAAAAATATCATCCAGATACCGCAGATACAGTGTTGGCAGTTTGTGGCATTTGGGGAAGACAGTTCGCTCAAATTCAGCCATATAGATGTTTGCATAGGCGGGAGCAAACTTCTTCCCCATCGCCGTACCATGAATCTGTAAATAATATTTATCATTAAATACAAAGTCATTTTTGGTTAAACCCAACTCCAACAACCTCAAGATAGCTGCATCCGGTCTATTTGAATCTGGGTGCCTTACCAAAATATTCTGAACAGCCTGGAGTCCTAGGTGAGTATCAATATTAGTGTACAGAGCATCTACATCTATAGAAAATAACATGGCGCCGTGTGGAAATTCTACGGTCTTAAGCTTGTCAACAAAGGCATATGTATCTTTGATATAACTATCATGAATTTGAGACAAGGGATTAAGAAAAGAGTCAATATATTCAGCAATCCTACATGATTCGCTCCCACAGTCAGACACAATAGGTCTTCCTGGGGGCAATTTATTAGGGATTGTCCACGTCACTGGATCTTTATGAATTTTGGGTAATAAATAAAGTTTTCTTGGACGTGGAGGATCCTCCCCATATAGGTAAACCTTCTGTTTTTTTGTTATTTTTTCTTTCTTACACAGATCGTCCAGGATTCCCCGGATTTGGACCTGCGTTTCCATCTGAATGGACTCCTTCAAAGGTAAGTAATGTTTTTTATTTTCAAGTTGTCTGTTTGCCTCTATTAGATATGATGTTTTATCTAAGATAACAATCTTTGACCCCTTGTCTGCCGGTTTAATTATTATATCTCTATTAGTTTTTAATTTTTCTAGGGCTTTTCTCTCCTCCTTAGAAAGGTTGCTGACTGGACGCACCCGGAAAGACAGTCTCCCGAAGCCCCCCACATCCCCCCCGACTAGGTCCCTAATGGGGTCTGATGTTAAATCCTCCCCAGGTTCCCAGCCGGAGGGTAAAGTGAAGGGCTCTCGGGGGCCGCCAGACTCGAAGCCAAAGTGGTCCAGCAGCTTCAACCTCCTGTGATACTGGTGTAGGTCTCTCCTAAGACCCTGCCTATTAGTCTCCAATGGAGTAGGTATGAACAGGAGGCCTCTTTCCAAGAGGGTCTCCTCTGCCTTTGATAAATTATATAAAATTGACAAGTTTAAAATATTGGATCCCATGGGGGTGAGAATTCTCGGTACCCCCCTGGTTAGTTTAATTGCTCCATCCAACCATCTAAAATCAAAGAGGCTGTTATGTTTGTCCAGTGTACTCTGTCCCTTTGCACTTTAAAATCACTGTCCTTCACACCCTTCAACACCCTATACCTCTCCCCGATGAACAAATTGACCCCACGTGCCAACACCTGAACATCATGGTCTTGTCGCTCTGAGATCTGAATCAGTGGAATAAATATTTCTGCATAGGGAAATATTTTCTTGGCCTTTGTTACTAGAATACCAAATTGTTTAGCAATGGTATCTATACTGTTTAGCTTCAAACAGTTGTTCAGGCCCACCGAAAGGATCACCTTCTGCGTCTCTACACAGGGGGACAGCCTCCCGAGGATTCCCGTCAGGTGGAGAATGCGGGCCCCCGGGAAACTGTCAACCTGCACCAGTGGGCTGTTACACCGGGGAAGGTTGGCTAAATTGGAGTCCCCTATCACCAGCACAGGCCTCTCCACCGTCAATGACCACCCCCTCTTCCCCTCATCATTGGAGTGGTTCGGGTGTCTGGTGGGCCCCCGTGGGGAGGGCTGCATAGCGTCCTCAGATGCACAGAGCCCACCCGGTCCATCTCCTCTCTGGGTCACTCCTGTATCTACAGGACGGTGACCCATTCCTAACTCAGGTTGGGAGCTGGAACCAATGGACTCAGAGATGGCCACTGCCACATTGGATCTAAATTTGGCCCCCACCACAAGGGGCTGTCCATTTGCTCCCCGAGGGGAAGATTCCTCCTCAAGGCTCGAATCAGGCAGATCCAGATGGAAATTAGGATGAAAGTCCAGACCCTCCTCCGATGGTAAGGGGCTTTGAGCATGATGGATCTCTGCTGTGAGAGTCTGGACTCTCCCCCGGGTGTTAGGCCCCTCAAATGTTTCCACTCCCATAATGGAAACAGGGCAAGTGGCAGTGTTGGGGGTAAGGAGGGGGTGGGAGCTCGGCAGAAGGCGAAGGCCAGGGTTAGGGCGTAGGTCAGGGCTAGGTCCGGGGTTCGGTTTCGGATCAGGGTTATGGTCGGGGCCAAGGCCAGGGTAAGGGTTAGGGTTGAGGTTAGGGTTGAGGTTAGGGTTAAGGTTAAGGTTAAGGTTAGGGTTAGGGTTAGGGTTAAGGTTAGGGTTAGGATTAGGGTAAACATGGTTCCAAACATGTTGACCCTTCTTCCATGGGTTAGGGTTAAGGTTAGGGTTAGGGTTAGGATTAGGGTTAGGGTTAGGGTTAGGGTTAGGGTTAGGGTTAGAGGGTTAGGGTTAGGGTTAGGGTTAGGGTTAGGGGAGGGGAATCATAAAACGTCTGCCTAAGCAGGAATGCACTGGCACACAAACCTTCTGTTTACCTTAGTTGATTGGCGATTTCGCCGTTCAGCGATTTTCATGGAGCGAAAAATACAAACAGGTACGTTTTAGGTCCGGAAAATTGTAGGTTACTATATAATTTCATGTATTATCCCTAAGGAGAAATGGGACACAAAGGAAGGGAATGTACACCATATATATATATATATATAAAAAAGTAAATGTATAAAGCACTTTAAAAATTAAATTACATTTCACTTCATACATATCATATAAAAATAAAATATGGCTAATCATTCCCTCTCAATGCCGTTCACCATACTCCCAGGTAAGTATTTTATATTTTTTTATATTTTTTTATATTTTTATATTTCATTTAACCCATTAGGATAGACTGTATTTAATTTATTAATCCAAATTCTTTCTCTCCACAGTCTCCTTTTTCCGGACCAAGCCGTCCCTGCTTCCAGGCCTGTGATAAGGAGGTTCTCCCAGCCATGATCTCTAAAATGTAAGTAGATTGCGGTAGACTTTGTAGTTTGTCTTATACTGTACAAATGTTGTTTCAGCCGCATACGTAAACTATTTTTTGTCTGTCCAATATACCATTTGTTACAGGTTTTGCATTCAATGCCGTACACCAAATTGGACGAATCAAGCTGGAAGACCTCCCGCACTGCTGCACTCAGATGAGTATATTTATTTGTGATAAATGAATTTACTTTAAAATGCGACTGCAACGGATCCCGTCGCTCGGTCCCCAAAGATGCCTTCACCAACTGATCCTTCAGGTTTCTACCCCTCCTATAGGCTGCTATAATTCTAAAATCCCGGAGAGGGTCTATTTGGGTTTGTGCTATTTTAAAATTGGCTTTAACGATTTTATTTAATTCGAGGGCGGCCGGTGCATAAGTTGAAACAAAAGGGACCAGATGTTTATCGTCCCTCCCTTCTGCAGGTTTACTCCCCCCACTAAACATCTGCTGGACCTCCACTTGGATGCCGCGGAGGAACGTCCTGCTATAGCCCCTCGGTCTCAGGGCCTGGAAGAGGGTCCGAGTCGCCGAACGCACATCCACCTCCGCCACACAGATCCGGCGAAACCTAATCAGTTGGGATTTGACAATCCCCCTGTAGGTATGCCTGGGATGGTAAGAAGATCTGTGCAGCAGAGCATGGGTGTCCGTCGGCTTAAAATAGACCCTCGTCCCAAGACCCACCCTCCCATCCTCACCATCCTCCACAAACACCTCAGTGTCCAGAAAATTTATTTTCTCTGGATGTAATTCATATTTAAATGTTATGGAAGGATGGTGTTCGTTGAGCGTTGACATAAAATTCCGAAAGTCTGGTTCCCCATGGGGCCAGACTCCAAAAATATCATCCAGATACCGCAGATACAGTGTTGGCAGTTTGTGGCATTTGGGGAAGACAGTTCGCTCAAATTCAGCCATATAGATGTTTGCATAGGCGGGAGCAAACTTCTTCCCCATCGCCGTACCATGAATCTGTAAATAATATTTATCATTAAATACAAAGTCATTTTTGGTTAAACCCAACTCCAACAACCTCAAGATAGCTGCATCCGGTCTATTTGAATCTGGGTGCCTTACCAAAATATTCTGAACAGCCTGGAGTCCTAGGTGAGTATCAATATTAGTGTACAGAGCATCTACATCTATAGAAAATAACATGGCGCCGTGTGGAAATTCTACGGTCTTAAGCTTGTCAACAAAGGCATATGTATCTTTGATATAACTATCATGAATTTGAGACAAGGGATTAAGAAAAGAGTCAATATATTCAGCAATCCTACATGATTCGCTCCCACAGTCAGACACAATAGGTCTTCCTGGGGGCAATTTATTAGGGATTGTCCACGTCACTGGATCTTTATGAATTTTGGGTAATAAATAAAGTTTTCTTGGACGTGGAGGATCCTCCCCATATAGGTAAACCTTCTGTTTTTTTGTTATTTTTTCTTTCTTACACAGATCGTCCAGGATTCCCCGGATTTGGACCTGCGTTTCCATCTGAATGGACTCCTTCAAAGGTAAGTAATGTTTTTTATTTTCAAGTTGTCTGTTTGCCTCTATTAGATATGATGTTTTATCTAAGATAACAATCTTTGACCCCTTGTCTGCCGGTTTAATTATTATATCTCTATTAGTTTTTAATTTTTCTAGGGCTTTTCTCTCCTCCTTAGAAAGGTTGCTGACTGGACGCACCCGGAAAGACAGTCTCCCGAAGCCCCCCACATCCCCCCCGACTAGGTCCCTAATGGGGTCTGATGTTAAATCCTCCCCAGGTTCCCAGCCGGAGGGTAAAGTGAAGGGCTCTCGGGGGCCGCCAGACTCGAAGCCAAAGTGGTCCAGCAGCTTCAACCTCCTGTGATACTGGTGTAGGTCTCTCCTAAGACCCTGCCTATTAGTCTCCAATGGAGTAGGTATGAACAGGAGGCCTCTTTCCAAGAGGGTCTCCTCTGCCTTTGATAAATTATATAAAATTGACAAGTTTAAAATATTGGATCCCATGGGGGTGAGAATTCTCGGTACCCCCCTGGTTAGTTTAATTGCTCCATCCAACCATCTAAAATCAAAGAGGCTGTTATGTTTGTCCAGTGTACTCTGTCCCTTTGCACTTTAAAATCACTGTCCTTCACACCCTTCAACACCCTATACCTCTCCCCGATGAACAAATTGACCCCACGTGCCAACACCTGAACATCATGGTCTTGTCGCTCTGAGATCTGAATCAGTGGAATAAATATTTCTGCATAGGGAAATATTTTCTTGGCCTTTGTTACTAGAATACCAAATTGTTTAGCAATGGTATCTATACTGTTTAGCTTCAAACAGTTGTTCAGGCCCACCGAAAGGATCACCTTCTGCGTCTCTACACAGGGGGACAGCCTCCCGAGGATTCCCGTCAGGTGGAGAATGCGGGCCCCCGGGAAACTGTCAACCTGCACCAGTGGGCTGTTACACCGGGGAAGGTTGGCTAAATTGGAGTCCCCTATCACCAGCACAGGCCTCTCCACCGTCAATGACCACCCCCTCTTCCCCTCATCATTGGAGTGGTTCGGGTGTCTGGTGGGCCCCCGTGGGGAGGGCTGCATAGCGTCCTCAGATGCACAGAGCCCACCCGGTCCATCTCCTCTCTGGGTCACTCCTGTATCTACAGGACGGTGACCCATTCCTAACTCAGGTTGGGAGCTGGAACCAATGGACTCAGAGATGGCCACTGCCACATTGGATCTAAATTTGGCCCCCACCACAAGGGGCTGTCCATTTGCTCCCCGAGGGGAAGATTCCTCCTCAAGGCTCGAATCAGGCAGATCCAGATGGAAATTAGGATGAAAGTCCAGACCCTCCTCCGATGGTAAGGGGCTTTGAGCATGATGGATCTCTGCTGTGAGAGTCTGGACTCTCCCCCGGGTGTTAGGCCCCTCAAATGTTTCCACTCCCATAATGGAAACAGGGCAAGTGGCAGTGTTGGGGGTAAGGAGGGGGTGGGAGCTCGGCAGAAGGCGAAGGCCAGGGTTAGGGCGTAGGTCAGGGCTAGGTCCGGGGTTCGGTTTCGGATCAGGGTTATGGTCGGGGCCAAGGCCAGGGTAAGGGTTAGGGTTGAGGTTAGGGTTGAGGTTAGGGTTAAGGTTAAGGTTAAGGTTAGGGTTAGGGTTAGGGTTAAGGTTAGGGTTAGGATTAGGGTAAACATGGTTCCAAACATGTTGACCCTTCTTCCATGGGTTAGGGTTAAGGTTAGGGTTAGGGTTAGGATTAGGGTTAGGGTTAGGGTTAGGGTTAGGGTTAGGGTTAGAGGGTTAGGGTTAGGGTTAGGGTTAGGGGAGGGGAATCATAAAACGTCTGCCTAAGCAGGAATGCACTGGCACACAAACCTTCTGTTTACCTTAGTTGATTGGCGATTTCGCCGTTCAGCGATTTTCATGGAGCGAAAAATACAAACAGGTACGTTTTAGGTCCGGAAAATTGTAGGTTACTATATAATTTCATGTATTATCCCTAAGGAGAAATGGGACACAAAGGAAGGGAATGTACACCATATATATATATATATATAAAAAAGTAAATGTATAAAGCACTTTAAAAATTAAATTACATTTCACTTCATACATATCATATAAAAATAAAATATGGCTAATCATTCCCTCTCAATGCCGTTCACCATACTCCCAGGTAAGTATTTTATATTTTTTTATATTTTTTTATATTTTTATATTTCATTTAACCCATTAGGATAGACTGTATTTAATTTATTAATCCAAATTCTTTCTCTCCACAGTCTCCTTTTTCCGGACCAAGCCGTCCCTGCTTCCAGGCCTGTGATAAGGAGGTTCTCCCAGCCATGATCTCTAAAATGTAAGTAGATTGCGGTAGACTTTGTAGTTTGTCTTATACTGTACAAATGTTGTTTCAGCCGCATACGTAAACTATTTTTTGTCTGTCCAATATACCATTTGTTACAGGTTTTGCATTCAATGCCGTACACCAAATTGGACGAATCAAGCTGGAAGACCTCCCGCACTGCTGCACTCAGATGAGTATATTTATTTGTGATAAATGAATTTACTTTAAAATGCGACTGCAACGGATCCCGTCGCTCGGTCCCCAAAGATGCCTTCACCAACTGATCCTTCAGGTTTCTACCCCTCCTATAGGCTGCTATAATTCTAAAATCCCGGAGAGGGTCTATTTTGGTTTGTGCTATTTTAAAATTGGCTTTAACGATTTTATTTAATTCGAGGGCGGCCGGTGCATAAGTTGAAACAAAAGGGACCAGATGTTTATCGTCCCTCCCTTCTGCAGGTTTACTCCCCCCACTAAACATCTGCTGGACCTCCACTTGGATGCCGCGGAGGAACGTCCTGCTATAGCCCCTCGGTCTCAGGGCCTGGAAGAGGGTTAGGGTTAGGGTTAGGGTTTAGGGTTAGGGTTTAGGGTTAGGGTTAGGGGTTAGGGTTAGGGTTAGGGTTAGGGTTAGGGTTTAGGGTTAGGGTTAGGGTTTAGGGTTAGGGTTAGGGTTAGGGTTAGGGGTTAGGGTTAGGGTTAGGGTTAGGTGAGGGGAATCATAAAACATCTGCCTAAGCAGGAATGCACTGGCACACAAACCTTCTGTTTACCTTAGTTGATTGGCGATTTCGCCGTTCAGCGATTTTCATGGAGCGAAAAATAAAAACAGGTACGTTTTAGGTCCGGAAAATTGTAGGTTACTATATAATTTCATGTATTATCCCTAAGGAGAAATGGGACACAAAGGAAGGGAGTGTACACCATATATATATATATATAAAAAAGTAAATGTATAAAGTACTTTAAAAATTAAATTACATTTCACTTCATACATATCATATAAAAATAAAATATGGCTAATCATTCCCTCTCAATGTCGTTCACCATACTCCCAGGTAAGTATTTTATATTTTTTTATATTTTTTTATTTTTTTATATTTCATTTAACCCATTAGGATAGACTGTATTTAATTTATTAATCCAAATTCTTTCTCTCCACAGTCTCCTTTTTCCGGACCAAGCCGTCCCTGCTTCCAGGCCTGTGATAAGGAGGTTCTCCCAGCCATGATCTCTAAAATGTAAGTAGATTGCGGTAGACTTTGTAGTTTGTCTTATACTGTACAAATGTTGTTTCAGCCGCATACGTAAACTATTTTTTGTCTGTCCAATATACCATTTGTTACAGGTTTTGCATTCAATGCCGTACACCAAATTGGACGAATCAAGCTGGAAGACCTCCCGCACTGCTGCACTCAGATGAGTATATTTATTTGTGATAAATGAATTTACTTTAAAATGCGACTGCAACGGATCCCGTCGCTCGGTCCCCAAAGATGCCTTCACCAACTGATCCTTCAGGTTTCTACCCCTCCTATAGGCTGCTATAATTCTAAAATCCCGGAGAGGGTCTATTTGGGTTTGTGCTATTTTAAAATTGGCTTTAACGATTTTATTTAATTCGAGGGCGGCCGGTGCATAAGTTGAAACAAAAGGGACCAGATGTTTATCGTCCCTCCCTTCTGCAGGTTTACTCCCCCCACTAAACATCTGCTGGACCTCCACTTGGATGCCGCGGAGGAACGTCCTGCTATAGCCCCTCGGTCTCAGGGCCTGGAAAAGGGTCCGTGTCGCCGAACGCACATCCACCTCCGCCACACAGATCCGGCGAAACCTAATCAGTTGGGATTTGACAATCCCCCTGTAGGTATGCCTGGGATGGTAAGAAGATCTGTGCAGCAGAGCATGGGTGTCCGTCGGCTTAAAATAGACCCTCGTCCCAAGACCCACCCTCCCATCCTCACCATCCTCCACAAACACCTCAGTGTCCAGAAAATTTATTTTCTCTGGATGTAATTCATATTTAAATGTTATGGAAGGATGGTGTTCGTTGAGCGTTGACATAAAATTCCGAAAGTCTGGTTCCCCATGGGGCCAGACTCCAAAAATATCATCCAGATACCGCAGATACAGTGTTGGCAGTTTGTGGCATTTGGGGAAGACAGTTCGCTCAAATTCAGCCATATAGATGTTTGCATAGGCGGGAGCAAACTTCTTCCCCATCGCCGTACCATGAATCTGTAAATAATATTTATCATTAAATACAAAGTCATTTTTGGTTAAACCCAACTCCAACAACCTCAAGATAGCTGCATCCGGTCTATTTGGATCTGGGTGCCTTACCAAAATATTCTGAACAGCCTGGAGTCCTAGGTGAGTATCAATATTAGTGTACAGAGCATCTACATCTATAGAAAATAACATGGCGCCGTGTGGAAATTCTACGGTCTTAAGCTTGTCAACAAAGGCATATGTATCTTTGATATAACTATCATGAATTTGAGACAAGGGATTAAGAAAAGAGTCAATATATTCAGCAATCCTACATGATTCGCTCCCACAGTCAGACACAATAGGTCTTCCTGGGGGCAATTTATTAGGGATTGTCCACGTCACTGGATCTTTATGAATTTTGGGTAATAAATAAAGTTTTCTTGGACGTGGAGGATCCTCCCCATATAGGTAAACCTTCTGTTTTTTTGTTATTTTTTCTTTCTTACACAGATCGTCCAGGATTCCCCGGATTTGGACCTGCGTTTCCATCTGAATGGACTCCTTCAAAGGTAAGTAATGTTTTTTATTTTCAAGTTGTCTGTTTGCCTCTATTAGATATGATGTTTTATCTAAGATAACAATCTTTGACCCCTTGTCTGCCGGTTTAATTATTATATCTCTATTAGTTTTTAATTTTTCTAGGGCTTTTCTCTCCTCCTTAGAAAGGTTGCTGACTGGACGCACCCGGAAAGACAGTCTCCCGAAGCCCCCCACATCCCCCCCGACTAGGTCCCTAATGGGGTCTGATGTTAAATCCTCCCCAGGTTCCCAGCCGGAGGGTAAAGTGAAGGGCTCTCGGGGGCCGCCAGACTCGAAGCCAAAGTGGTCCAGCAGCTTCAACCTCCTGTGATACTGGTGTAGGTCTCTCCTAAGACCCTGCCTATTAGTCTCCAATGGAGTAGGTATGAACAGGAGGCCTCTTTCCAAGAGGGTCTCCTCTGCCTTCGACAAATTATATAAAATTGACAAGTTTAAAATATTGGATCCCATGGGGGTGAGAATTCTCGGTACCCCCCTGGTTAGTTTAATTGCTCCATCCAACCATCTAAAATCAAAGAAGCTGTTATGTTTGTCCAGTGTACTCTGTCCCTTTGCACTTTAAAATCACTGTCCTTCACGCCCTTCAACACCCTATACCTCTCCCCGATGAACAAATTGACCCCACGTGCCAACACCTGAACATCATGGTCTTGTCGCTCTGAGATCTGAATCAGTGGAATAAATATTTCTGCATAGGGAAATATTTTCTTGGCCTTTGTTACTAGAATACCAAATTGTTTGGCAATGGTATCTATACTGTTTAGCTTCAAACAGTTGTTCAGGCCCACCGAAAGGATCACCTTCTGCGTCTCTACACAGGGGGACAGCCTCCCGAGGATTCCCGTCAGGTGGAAAATGCGGGCCCCCGGGAAACTGTCAACCTGCACCAGTGGGCTGTTACACCGGGGAAGGTTGGCTAAATTGGAGTCCCCTATCACCAGCACAGGCCTCTCCACCGTCAATGACCACTCCCTCTTCCCCTCATCATTGGAGTGGTTCGGGTGTCTGGTGGGCCCCCGTGGGGAGGGCTGCATAGCGTCCTCAGATGCACCGAGCCCACCCGGTCCATCTCCTCTCTGGGTCACTCCTGTATCTACAGGACGGTGACCCATTCCTGACTCAGGTTGGGAGCTGGAACCAATGGACTCAGAGATGGCCACTGCCACATTGGATCTAAATTTGGCCCCCACCACAAGGGGCTGTCCATTTGCTCCCCGAGGGGAAGATTCCTCCTCAAGGCTCGAATCAGGCAGATCCAGATGGAAATTAGGATGAAAGTCCAGACCCTCCTCCGATGGTAAGGGGCTTTGAGCATGATGGATCTCTGCTGTGAGAGTCTGGACTCTCCCCCGGGTGTTAGGCCCCTCAAATGTTTCCACTCCCATAATGGAAACAGGGCAAGTGGCAGTGTTGGGGGTAAGGAGGGGGTGGGAGCTCGGCTGAAGGCGAAGGCCAGGGTTAGGGCGTAGGTCAGGGCTAGGTCCGGGGTTCGGTTTCGGATCAGGGTTATGGTCGGGGCCAAGGCCAGGGTAAGGGTTAGGGTTGAGGTTAGGGTTAAGGTTAAGGTTAGGATTAGGGTAAACATGGTTCCAAACATGTTGACCCTTCTTCCATGGGTTAGGGTTAAGGTTAGGGTTAGGATTAGGGTTAAGGTTAGGGTTAAGGTTAGGGCTGGGGTTAAGGTTAGGGTTGGGGTTAGGGTTAGGGTTAAGGTTAGGGCTGGGGTTAAGGTTAGGGTTAGGGTTGGGGTTAAGGTTAGGTTTGGGGCCAGGGTTAGGGTTAAGGTTAGGGTTAGGGTTAGGGCTGGGGTTAAGGTTAGGGTTGGGGTTAGGGTTAGGGTTAAGGTTAGGGCTGGGGTTAAGGTTAGGGTTAGGGTTGGGGTTAAGGTTAGGGTTGGGGCCAGGGTTAGGGTTAAGGTTAGGGTTAGGGTTAAGGTTAGGGTTGGGGTTAAGGTTAGGGTTGGGGTCAGGCCCAGGAGTAGGGCAGAATGGCCCGGTGAGCAATCCCGGACCCCCAGTCCAAAAGGGAGGGCCAGGGCCTGGGCCCGAAGGGGTCGGAAGTGGAGGCCACTCCCTCAAATCCATAACTGACCCCGGCTCCCGTATAGGGGGCCCAGCCCCCCCCCCCACGAGCGATGTCAAGGCGACAATGGAGGTGCCAGTCAGCCTGTTCTTGTATCTGGCTCGGCCATAGGCGATGGCCTTCTCCAATGCCACCTGCTCAAATGGGGGAAGGGACTCGAGCCCCCCAGCCAACACTGCATCGTAATGATGTTTAAGGATGGAAAGATTCTGTTCCATCCACCGATCAGTGTTGGCCTTTACCCTCCCTGCGGTATCCGCATTAGGAGATGACGGCTTGATGAACGATGTTAATTTGTTCACCTGGCGCATCATCCCCACCGGAAAGGTCCCAGATCGCTCTGATCGTTCCACCACCTCAGCATGGTGGATGGCCTGCAGGAGTGTAAAATACCTCTTCTGCAGGCTGGGCACACCATGTCGAGCGGTGTCAGGCCCACCATTATTGTTTTTCTTTACCCCAGGTGGAATATTGGGAGAAACCCTTCTCTCACTCCCTCTCCCCCCTCTTCTCACCCAATTAGACGGTCTCATTCTCTGTTCCATGAACAGAGATTGAATCAACAATAAAGTGCAAAACAGGGACAGCTGGAATTAAGTGCCAGAGTAAAGCAAATAAAGTGCTTCTGTTAACATTTAAAAACAAGGAAATAAATAGGGGGAACACACAAAAAACTGACTGGATTTTCTTATAGTTTCCCCAATTTGCACAATTAAAAAATACGATTAAAAACAGCACTCTGTCCAAAGGAGGAGGGTAAAATAAATGTATTCCCTCCCCCCTAGGCACCAAGCCAATGGGGGGCTGGTAACCCCTGCAGGGGGGCCACTCAAAATAAACAAGTGCAAAATAAATTCAAATGGTGCAAAAACACAGCAAAATAAAAACCACACTGTGTAAAACAATGTGCAAAAACACAGCAAGATAAAAACCACACTGTGTAAAACAAACCAAAAGGGGGTAATTAAAAATTTACCCCTAAAGGAGTGAGCCCTCCCAATGCCCAGACTCCCCAATGTGCAAATTATGCTTTAATAAAGTGCTGCAATTGTGCAAATAAATTCAGGAAATACGGGGGAAACCAGTAAATTTAAAACGTAAATAGGGATCATAAAAGATCCAGGATTAAAAACAGTCAGTAGAAAGATTTAAAAGGTTAAAAGATTAAAAGGTTGAAATGAGCTCCTAACGTTTCGACACCATGTGTCTTCTTCAGAGGATAAGACCAGAATGAAGGGAAAGACACACATATATAGGGAACAAAGGGGGTGGAGACAAAAAGAATGATCCCTATTGGGTAAGTGCCATGGGGTAGGGCGGAGCTACTAAAAATCGACCAAACGACTAATTGGCCACCTGGTTGTGGAACACCAAACAATTCCAATCAATTCCACAATTCCCAGGCCAACCTTATCACAAGTAAATATAAAAATATCCTACTAAAAATCGACTCCATAAAAAAACATTCTGCAAAACGGTCCCTCCATTATAAAATTTAACCTACCCTATAAGCGATTCCCCCAACTGGGTAGGCTTCTCTGGGATAGAGCTCCCAGAGAAAATATTATTTATATTAAAATGGAGGGCCAATGTTAAAAGTATTCAATAAAAACAGATAGGGTTTGTGGCACTGGCCGGTTAGGTGAGGGGAATCATAAAACATCTGCCTAAGCAGGAATGCACTGGCACACAAACCTTCTGTTTACCTTAGTTGATTGGCGATTTCGCCGTTCAGCGATTTTCATGGAGCGAAAAATAAAAACAGGTACGTTTTAGGTCCGGAAAATTGTAGGTTACTATATAATTTCATGTATTATCCCTAAGGAGAAATGGGACACAAAGGAAGGGAGTGTACACCATATATATATATATATAAAAAAGTAAATGTATAAAGTACTTTAAAAATTAAATTACATTTCACTTCATACATATCATATAAAAATAAAATATGGCTAATCATTCCCTCTCAATGTCGTTCACCATACTCCCAGGTAAGTATTTTATATTTTTTTATATTTTTTTATATTTTTATATTTCATTTAACCCATTAGGATAGACTGTATTTAATTTATTAATCCAAATTCTTTCTCTCCACAGTCTCCTTTTTCCGGACCAAGCCGTCCCTGCTTCCAGGCCTGTGATAAGGAGGTTCTCCCAGCCATGATCTCTAAAATGTAAGTAGATTGCGGTAGACTTTGTAGTTTGTCTTATACTGTACAAATGTTGTTTCAGCCGCATACGTAAACTATTTTTTGTCTGTCCAATATACCATTTGTTACAGGTTTTGCATTCAATGCCGTACACCAAATTGGACGAATCAAGCTGGAAGACCTCCCGCACTGCTGCACTCAGATGAGTATATTTATTTGTGATAAATGAATTTACTTTAAAATGCGACTGCAACGGATCCCGTCGCTCGGTCCCCAAAGATGCCTTCACCAACTGATCCTTCAGGTTTCTACCCCTCCTATAGGCTGCTATAATTCTAAAATCCCGGAGAGGGTCTATTTGGGTTTGTGCTATTTTAAAATTGGCTTTAACGATTTTATTTAATTCGAGGGCGGCCGGTGCATAAGTTGAAACAAAAGGGACCAGATGTTTATCGTCCCTCCCTTCTGCAGGTTTAGGGTTAGGGTTAGGGTTAGGGTTAGGGTTAGGGGTTAGGGTTAGGGGTTAGGGTTAGGGTTTAGGGTTAGGGTTAGGGTTAGGGTTAGGGTTAGGGTTTAGGGTTAGGGGTTAGGGTTAGGGTTAGGGTTAGGGTTAGGGTTTAGGGTTAGGGTTAGGGTTAGGGTTTAGGGTTAGGGTTTAGGGTTAGGGTTAGGGTTAGGGAAGTTTATATCTAGATTTACAATGACTGCTTAGTCTGTATTGCACTGGCCTATAGTATACCCTCCCTTCTATTTCAATAAATCAAGGAGAATGTATACATTGTGTTTGTCCTTTTCTTTGTGTCTGAACATCCACACACACACACACACACACACACACACACACATATATATATATATATAAACTTACTATAATAAATAATGACATAATATTTCATACCAAAAGTGCTGATGTAAAAGGAAAAAGTGCTTAAATCCATCCTAAAGACACACTGTAAAACACACAAAATCTCTTATAAGTGCTAATTTTCAAAGTGCTAAAATACACCAATCACACACGTGATAATGAAAAGGAGAAAGAGTAATCTCTTTCTCTATATAGTATAATAAAATAATAAATCATCACATACATTCTGATATAAAAAGTGCTGATGTAAAGGGAGTATAAATAAATAAGGTGTATCACTTCTATAAATTAACACATATATACATTTACATATACATATACAACAATTGAAACCCACAATCACTCACACTGACACGTGATCTGTTAAAATCTTTTATTTAGCCCTGTGGGTTCAATGGTTCGTAATAAATGTATCCATCTCCTTTCATTTGCTCTCCGCTGCTCAACGGTCCATAAACTGTTTGATTGGAGTCCTGA
>NW_028153179.1:110000-119150 GCF_951799395.1 Argentina silus
GGGTTAGGGTTAGGGTTAGGGTTAGGGTTAGGGTTAGGGTTAGGGTTAGGGTTAGGGTTAGGGTTAGGGTTAGGGTTAGGGTTAGGGTTAGGGTTAGGGTTAGGGTTAGGGTTAGGGTTAGGGTTAGGGTTAGGGTTAGGGTTAGGGTTAGGGTTAGGGTTAGGGTTAGGGTTAGGGTTAGGGTTAGGGTTAGGGTTAGGGTTAGGGTTAGGGTTAGGGTTAGGGTTAGGGTTAGGGTTAGGGTTAGGGTTAGGGTTAGGGTTAGGGTTAGGGTTAGGGTTAGGGTTAGGGTTAGGGTTAGGGTTAGGGTTAGGGTTAGGGTTAGGGTTAGGGTTAGGGTTAGGGTTAGGGTTAGGGTTAGGGTTAGGGTTAGGGTTAGGGTTAGGGTTAGGGTTAGGGTTAGGGTTAGGGTTAGGGTTAGGGTTAGGGTTAGGGTTAGGGTTAGGGTTAGGGTTAGGGTTAGGGTTAGGGTTAGGGTTAGGGTTAGGGTTAGGGTTAGGGTTAGGGTTAGGGTTAGGGTTAGGGTTAGGGTTAGGGTTAGGGTTAGGGTTAGGGTTAGGGTTAGGGTTAGGGTTAGGGTTAGGGTTAGGGTTAGGGTTAGGGTTAGGGTTAGGGTTAGGGTTAGGGTTAGGGTTAGGGTTAGGGTTAGGGTTAGGGTTAGGGTTAGGGTTAGGGTTAGGGTTAGGGTTAGGGTTAGGGTTAGGGTTAGGGTTAGGGTTAGGGTTAGGGTTAGGGTTAGGGTTAGGGTTAGGGTTAGGGTTAGGGTTAGGGTTAGGGTTAGGGTTAGGGTTAGGGTTAGGGTTAGGGTTAGGGTTAGGGTTAGGGTTAGGGTTAGGGTTAGGGTTAGGGTTAGGGTTAGGGTTAGGGTTAGGGTTAGGGTTAGGGTTAGGGTTAGGGTTAGGGTTAGGGTTAGGGTTAGGGTTAGGGTTAGGGTTAGGGTTAGGGTTAGGGTTAGGGTTAGGGTTAGGGTTAGGGTTAGGGTTAGGGTTAGGGTTAGGGTTAGGGTTAGGGTTAGGGTTAGGGTTAGGGTTAGGGTTAGGGTTAGGGTTAGGGTTAGGGTTAGGGTTAGGGTTAGGGTTAGGGTTAGGGTTAGGGTTAGGGTTAGGGTTAGGGTTAGGGTTAGGGTTAGGGTTAGGGTTAGGGTTAGGGTTAGGGTTAGGGTTAGGGTTAGGGTTAGGGTTAGGGTTAGGGTTAGGGTTAGGGTTAGGGTTAGGGTTAGGGTTAGGGTTAGGGTTAGGGTTAGGGTTAGGGTTAGGGTTAGGGTTAGGGTTAGGGTTAGGGTTAGGGTTAGGGTTAGGGTTAGGGTTAGGGTTAGGGTTAGGGTTAGGGTTAGGGTTAGGGTTAGGGTTAGGGTTAGGGTTAGGGTTAGGGTTAGGGTTAGGGTTAGGGTTAGGGTTAGGGTTAGGGTTAGGGTTAGGGTTAGGGTTAGGGTTAGGGTTAGGGTTAGGGTTAGGGTTAGGGTTAGGGTTAGGGTTAGGGTTAGGGTTAGGGTTAGGGTTAGGGTTAGGGTTAGGGTTAGGGTTAGGGTTAGGGTTAGGGTTAGGGTTAGGGTTAGGGTTAGGGTTAGGGTTAGGGTTAGGGTTAGGGTTAGGGTTAGGGTTAGGGTTAGGGTTAGGGTTAGGGTTAGGGTTAGGGTTAGGGTTAGGGTTAGGGTTAGGGTTAGGGTTAGGGTTAGGGTTAGGGTTAGGGTTAGGGTTAGGGTTAGGGTTAGGGTTAGGGTTAGGGTTAGGGTTAGGGTTAGGGTTAGGGTTAGGGTTAGGGTTAGGGTTAGGGTTAGGGTTAGGGTTAGGGTTAGGGTTAGGGTTAGGGTTAGGGTTAGGGTTAGGGTTAGGGTTAGGGTTAGGGTTAGGGTTAGGGTTAGGGTTAGGGTTAGGGTTAGGGTTAGGGTTAGGGTTAGGGTTAGGGTTAGGGTTAGGGTTAGGGTTAGGGTTAGGGTTAGGGTTAGGGTTAGGGTTAGGGTTAGGGTTAGGGTTAGGGTTAGGGTTAGGGTTAGGGTTAGGGTTAGGGTTAGGGTTAGGGTTAGGGTTAGGGTTAGGGTTAGGGTTAGGGTTAGGGTTAGGGTTAGGGTTAGGGTTAGGGTTAGGGTTAGGGTTAGGGTTAGGGTTAGGGTTAGGGTTAGGGTTAGGGTTAGGGTTAGGGTTAGGGTTAGGGTTAGGGTTAGGGTTAGGGTTAGGGTTAGGGTTAGGGTTAGGGTTAGGGTTAGGGTTAGGGTTAGGGTTAGGGTTAGGGTTAGGGTTAGGGTTAGGGTTAGGGTTAGGGTTAGGGTTAGGGTTAGGGTTAGGGTTAGGGTTAGGGTTAGGGTTAGGGTTAGGGTTAGGGTTAGGGTTAGGGTTAGGGTTAGGGTTAGGGTTAGGGTTAGGGTTAGGGTTAGGGTTAGGGTTAGGGTTAGGGTTAGGGTTAGGGTTAGGGTTAGGGTTAGGGTTAGGGTTAGGGTTAGGGTTAGGGTTAGGGTTAGGGTTAGGGTTAGGGTTAGGGTTAGGGTTAGGGTTAGGGTTAGGGTTAGGGTTAGGGTTAGGGTTAGGGTTAGGGTTAGGGTTAGGGTTAGGGTTAGGGTTAGGGTTAGGGTTAGGGTTAGGGTTAGGGTTAGGGTTAGGGTTAGGGTTAGGGTTAGGGTTAGGGTTAGGGTTAGGGTTAGGGTTAGGGTTAGGGTTAGGGTTAGGGTTAGGGTTAGGGTTAGGGTTAGGGTTAGGGTTAGGGTTAGGGTTAGGGTTAGGGTTAGGGTTAGGGTTAGGGTTAGGGTTAGGGTTAGGGTTAGGGTTAGGGTTAGGGTTAGGGTTAGGGTTAGGGTTAGGGTTAGGGTTAGGGTTAGGGTTAGGGTTAGGGTTAGGGTTAGGGTTAGGGTTAGGGTTAGGGTTAGGGTTAGGGTTAGGGTTAGGGTTAGGGTTAGGGTTAGGGTTAGGGTTAGGGTTAGGGTTAGGGTTAGGGTTAGGGTTAGGGTTAGGGTTAGGGTTAGGGTTAGGGTTAGGGTTAGGGTTAGGGTTAGGGTTAGGGTTAGGGTTAGGGTTAGGGTTAGGGTTAGGGTTAGGGTTAGGGTTAGGGTTAGGGTTAGGGTTAGGGTTAGGGTTAGGGTTAGGGTTAGGGTTAGGGTTAGGGTTAGGGTTAGGGTTAGGGTTAGGGTTAGGGTTAGGGTTAGGGTTAGGGTTAGGGTTAGGGTTAGGGTTAGGGTTAGGGTTAGGGTTAGGGTTAGGGTTAGGGTTAGGGTTAGGGTTAGGGTTAGGGTTAGGGTTAGGGTTAGGGTTAGGGTTAGGGTTAGGGTTAGGGTTAGGGTTAGGGTTAGGGTTAGGGTTAGGGTTAGGGTTAGGGTTAGGGTTAGGGTTAGGGTTAGGGTTAGGGTTAGGGTTAGGGTTAGGGTTAGGGTTAGGGTTAGGGTTAGGGTTAGGGTTAGGGTTAGGGTTAGGGTTAGGGTTAGGGTTAGGGTTAGGGTTAGGGTTAGGGTTAGGGTTAGGGTTAGGGTTAGGGTTAGGGTTAGGGTTAGGGTTAGGGTTAGGGTTAGGGTTAGGGTTAGGGTTAGGGTTAGGGTTAGGGTTAGGGTTAGGGTTAGGGTTAGGGTTAGGGTTAGGGTTAGGGTTAGGGTTAGGGTTAGGGTTAGGGTTAGGGTTAGGGTTAGGGTTAGGGTTAGGGTTAGGGTTAGGGTTAGGGTTAGGGTTAGGGTTAGGGTTAGGGTTAGGGTTAGGGTTAGGGTTAGGGTTAGGGTTAGGGTTAGGGTTAGGGTTAGGGTTAGGGTTAGGGTTAGGGTTAGGGTTAGGGTTAGGGTTAGGGTTAGGGTTAGGGTTAGGGTTAGGGTTAGGGTTAGGGTTAGGGTTAGGGTTAGGGTTAGGGTTAGGGTTAGGGTTAGGGTTAGGGTTAGGGTTAGGGTTAGGGTTAGGGTTAGGGTTAGGGTTAGGGTTAGGGTTAGGGTTAGGGTTAGGGTTAGGGTTAGGGTTAGGGTTAGGGTTAGGGTTAGGGTTAGGGTTAGGGTTAGGGTTAGGGTTAGGGTTAGGGTTAGGGTTAGGGTTAGGGTTAGGGTTAGGGTTAGGGTTAGGGTTAGGGTTAGGGTTAGGGTTAGGGTTAGGGTTAGGGTTAGGGTTAGGGTTAGGGTTAGGGTTAGGGTTAGGGTTAGGGTTAGGGTTAGGGTTAGGGTTAGGGTTAGGGTTAGGGTTAGGGTTAGGGTTAGGGTTAGGGTTAGGGTTAGGGTTAGGGTTAGGGTTAGGGTTAGGGTTAGGGTTAGGGTTAGGGTTAGGGTTAGGGTTAGGGTTAGGGTTAGGGTTAGGGTTAGGGTTAGGGTTAGGGTTAGGGTTAGGGTTAGGGTTAGGGTTAGGGTTAGGGTTAGGGTTAGGGTTAGGGTTAGGGTTAGGGTTAGGGTTAGGGTTAGGGTTAGGGTTAGGGTTAGGGTTAGGGTTAGGGTTAGGGTTAGGGTTAGGGTTAGGGTTAGGGTTAGGGTTAGGGTTAGGGTTAGGGTTAGGGTTAGGGTTAGGGTTAGGGTTAGGGTTAGGGTTAGGGTTAGGGTTAGGGTTAGGGTTAGGGTTAGGGTTAGGGTTAGGGTTAGGGTTAGGGTTAGGGTTAGGGTTAGGGTTAGGGTTAGGGTTAGGGTTAGGGTTAGGGTTAGGGTTAGGGTTAGGGTTAGGGTTAGGGTTAGGGTTAGGGTTAGGGTTAGGGTTAGGGTTAGGGTTAGGGTTAGGGTTAGGGTTAGGGTTAGGGTTAGGGTTAGGGTTAGGGTTAGGGTTAGGGTTAGGGTTAGGGTTAGGGTTAGGGTTAGGGTTAGGGTTAGGGTTAGGGTTAGGGTTAGGGTTAGGGTTAGGGTTAGGGTTAGGGTTAGGGTTAGGGTTAGGGTTAGGGTTAGGGTTAGGGTTAGGGTTAGGGTTAGGGTTAGGGTTAGGGTTAGGGTTAGGGTTAGGGTTAGGGTTAGGGTTAGGGTTAGGGTTAGGGTTAGGGTTAGGGTTAGGGTTAGGGTTAGGGTTAGGGTTAGGGTTAGGGTTAGGGTTAGGGTTAGGGTTAGGGTTAGGGTTAGGGTTAGGGTTAGGGTTAGGGTTAGGGTTAGGGTTAGGGTTAGGGTTAGGGTTAGGGTTAGGGTTAGGGTTAGGGTTAGGGTTAGGGTTAGGGTTAGGGTTAGGGTTAGGGTTAGGGTTAGGGTTAGGGTTAGGGTTAGGGTTAGGGTTAGGGTTAGGGTTAGGGTTAGGGTTAGGGTTAGGGTTAGGGTTAGGGTTAGGGTTAGGGTTAGGGTTAGGGTTAGGGTTAGGGTTAGGGTTAGGGTTAGGGTTAGGGTTAGGGTTAGGGTTAGGGTTAGGGTTAGGGTTAGGGTTAGGGTTAGGGTTAGGGTTAGGGTTAGGGTTAGGGTTAGGGTTAGGGTTAGGGTTAGGGTTAGGGTTAGGGTTAGGGTTAGGGTTAGGGTTAGGGTTAGGGTTAGGGTTAGGGTTAGGGTTAGGGTTAGGGTTAGGGTTAGGGTTAGGGTTAGGGTTAGGGTTAGGGTTAGGGTTAGGGTTAGGGTTAGGGTTAGGGTTAGGGTTAGGGTTAGGGTTAGGGTTAGGGTTAGGGTTAGGGTTAGGGTTAGGGTTAGGGTTAGGGTTAGGGTTAGGGTTAGGGTTAGGGTTAGGGTTAGGGTTAGGGTTAGGGTTAGGGTTAGGGTTAGGGTTAGGGTTAGGGTTAGGGTTAGGGTTAGGGTTAGGGTTAGGGTTAGGGTTAGGGTTAGGGTTAGGGTTAGGGTTAGGGTTAGGGTTAGGGTTAGGGTTAGGGTTAGGGTTAGGGTTAGGGTTAGGGTTAGGGTTAGGGTTAGGGTTAGGGTTAGGGTTAGGGTTAGGGTTAGGGTTAGGGTTAGGGTTAGGGTTAGGGTTAGGGTTAGGGTTAGGGTTAGGGTTAGGGTTAGGGTTAGGGTTAGGGTTAGGGTTAGGGTTAGGGTTAGGGTTAGGGTTAGGGTTAGGGTTAGGGTTAGGGTTAGGGTTAGGGTTAGGGTTAGGGTTAGGGTTAGGGTTAGGGTTAGGGTTAGGGTTAGGGTTAGGGTTAGGGTTAGGGTTAGGGTTAGGGTTAGGGTTAGGGTTAGGGTTAGGGTTAGGGTTAGGGTTAGGGTTAGGGTTAGGGTTAGGGTTAGGGTTAGGGTTAGGGTTAGGGTTAGGGTTAGGGTTAGGGTTAGGGTTAGGGTTAGGGTTAGGGTTAGGGTTAGGGTTAGGGTTAGGGTTAGGGTTAGGGTTAGGGTTAGGGTTAGGGTTAGGGTTAGGGTTAGGGTTAGGGTTAGGGTTAGGGTTAGGGTTAGGGTTAGGGTTAGGGTTAGGGTTAGGGTTAGGGTTAGGGTTAGGGTTAGGGTTAGGGTTAGGGTTAGGGTTAGGGTTAGGGTTAGGGTTAGGGTTAGGGTTAGGGTTAGGGTTAGGGTTAGGGTTAGGGTTAGGGTTAGGGTTAGGGTTAGGGTTAGGGTTAGGGTTAGGGTTAGGGTTAGGGTTAGGGTTAGGGTTAGGGTTAGGGTTAGGGTTAGGGTTAGGGTTAGGGTTAGGGTTAGGGTTAGGGTTAGGGTTAGGGTTAGGGTTAGGGTTAGGGTTAGGGTTAGGGTTAGGGTTAGGGTTAGGGTTAGGGTTAGGGTTAGGGTTAGGGTTAGGGTTAGGGTTAGGGTTAGGGTTAGGGTTAGGGTTAGGGTTAGGGTTAGGGTTAGGGTTAGGGTTAGGGTTAGGGTTAGGGTTAGGGTTAGGGTTAGGGTTAGGGTTAGGGTTAGGGTTAGGGTTAGGGTTAGGGTTAGGGTTAGGGTTAGGGTTAGGGTTAGGGTTAGGGTTAGGGTTAGGGTTAGGGTTAGGGTTAGGGTTAGGGTTAGGGTTAGGGTTAGGGTTAGGGTTAGGGTTAGGGTTAGGGTTAGGGTTAGGGTTAGGGTTAGGGTTAGGGTTAGGGTTAGGGTTAGGGTTAGGGTTAGGGTTAGGGTTAGGGTTAGGGTTAGGGTTAGGGTTAGGGTTAGGGTTAGGGTTAGGGTTAGGGTTAGGGTTAGGGTTAGGGTTAGGGTTAGGGTTAGGGTTAGGGTTAGGGTTAGGGTTAGGGTTAGGGTTAGGGTTAGGGTTAGGGTTAGGGTTAGGGTTAGGGTTAGGGTTAGGGTTAGGGTTAGGGTTAGGGTTAGGGTTAGGGTTAGGGTTAGGGTTAGGGTTAGGGTTAGGGTTAGGGTTAGGGTTAGGGTTAGGGTTAGGGTTAGGGTTAGGGTTAGGGTTAGGGTTAGGGTTAGGGTTAGGGTTAGGGTTAGGGTTAGGGTTAGGGTTAGGGTTAGGGTTAGGGTTAGGGTTAGGGTTAGGGTTAGGGTTAGGGTTAGGGTTAGGGTTAGGGTTAGGGTTAGGGTTAGGGTTAGGGTTAGGGTTAGGGTTAGGGTTAGGGTTAGGGTTAGGGTTAGGGTTAGGGTTAGGGTTAGGGTTAGGGTTAGGGTTAGGGTTAGGGTTAGGGTTAGGGTTAGGGTTAGGGTTAGGGTTAGGGTTAGGGTTAGGGTTAGGGTTAGGGTTAGGGTTAGGGTTAGGGTTAGGGTTAGGGTTAGGGTTAGGGTTAGGGTTAGGGTTAGGGTTAGGGTTAGGGTTAGGGTTAGGGTTAGGGTTAGGGTTAGGGTTAGGGTTAGGGTTAGGGTTAGGGTTAGGGTTAGGGTTAGGGTTAGGGTTAGGGTTAGGGTTAGGGTTAGGGTTAGGGTTAGGGTTAGGGTTAGGGTTAGGGTTAGGGTTAGGGTTAGGGTTAGGGTTAGGGTTAGGGTTAGGGTTAGGGTTAGGGTTAGGGTTAGGGTTAGGGTTAGGGTTAGGGTTAGGGTTAGGGTTAGGGTTAGGGTTAGGGTTAGGGTTAGGGTTAGGGTTAGGGTTAGGGTTAGGGTTAGGGTTAGGGTTAGGGTTAGGGTTAGGGTTAGGGTTAGGGTTAGGGTTAGGGTTAGGGTTAGGGTTAGGGTTAGGGTTAGGGTTAGGGTTAGGGTTAGGGTTAGGGTTAGGGTTAGGGTTAGGGTTAGGGTTAGGGTTAGGGTTAGGGTTAGGGTTAGGGTTAGGGTTAGGGTTAGGGTTAGGGTTAGGGTTAGGGTTAGGGTTAGGGTTAGGGTTAGGGTTAGGGTTAGGGTTAGGGTTAGGGTTAGGGTTAGGGTTAGGGTTAGGGTTAGGGTTAGGGTTAGGGTTAGGGTTAGGGTTAGGGTTAGGGTTAGGGTTAGGGTTAGGGTTAGGGTTAGGGTTAGGGTTAGGGTTAGGGTTAGGGTTAGGGTTAGGGTTAGGGTTAGGGTTAGGGTTAGGGTTAGGGTTAGGGTTAGGGTTAGGGTTAGGGTTAGGGTTAGGGTTAGGGTTAGGGTTAGGGTTAGGGTTAGGGTTAGGGTTAGGGTTAGGGTTAGGGTTAGGGTTAGGGTTAGGGTTAGGGTTAGGGTTAGGGTTAGGGTTAGGGTTAGGGTTAGGGTTAGGGTTAGGGTTAGGGTTAGGGTTAGGGTTAGGGTTAGGGTTAGGGTTAGGGTTAGGGTTAGGGTTAGGGTTAGGGTTAGGGTTAGGGTTAGGGTTAGGGTTAGGGTTAGGGTTAGGGTTAGGGTTAGGGTTAGGGTTAGGGTTAGGGTTAGGGTTAGGGTTAGGGTTAGGGTTAGGGTTAGGGTTAGGGTTAGGGTTAGGGTTAGGGTTAGGGTTAGGGTTAGGGTTAGGGTTAGGGTTAGGGTTAGGGTTAGGGTTAGGGTTAGGGTTAGGGTTAGGGTTAGGGTTAGGGTTAGGGTTAGGGTTAGGGTTAGGGTTAGGGTTAGGGTTAGGGTTAGGGTTAGGGTTAGGGTTAGGGTTAGGGTTAGGGTTAGGGTTAGGGTTAGGGTTAGGGTTAGGGTTAGGGTTAGGGTTAGGGTTAGGGTTAGGGTTAGGGTTAGGGTTAGGGTTAGGGTTAGGGTTAGGGTTAGGGTTAGGGTTAGGGTTAGGGTTAGGGTTAGGGTTAGGGTTAGGGTTAGGGTTAGGGTTAGGGTTAGGGTTAGGGTTAGGGTTAGGGTTAGGGTTAGGGTTAGGGTTAGGGTTAGGGTTAGGGTTAGGGTTAGGGTTAGGGTTAGGGTTAGGGTTAGGGTTAGGGTTAGGGTTAGGGTTGGTTAGGGTTAGGGTTAGGGTTAGGGTTAGGGTTAGGTTAGGGTTAGGGTTAGGGTTAGGGTTAGGGTTAGGGTTAGGGTTAGGGTTAGGGTTAGGGTTAGGGTTAGGGTTAGGGTTAGGGTTAGGGTTAGGGTTAGGGTTAGGGTTAGGGTTAGGG
>NW_028153178.1:5000-10216 GCF_951799395.1 Argentina silus
GGTGGGCGCACACACACACACACAAACACGCGCGCACACGTGCACACAGACACACACAGACACACACACACACAAACACGTGCGCACACGCGCACACAGACCCACACACATATATATGCAGAAACAAAAAGACTCTAACCTCCACACACGCGAACACACACACGCACACCTCCTCATGTCCCACAATGCCTTGCAGGAGGAGGGTGAGGAGTGGTGTTTGAGAGAGAGACAGAGAGAGAGAGACCCAGATGTGTCACGTTAAAGCTCCTCCTCAGTGTCCCTCCACCCAGAACCTGTCACCATAGGCTGGAGTATGTCATCTTCCCCTGCCCGTCTCCCCCCCTTTCTCCCCCCCCCTCTCTCTCTCTCCCCCCCACCCAAAATCACCCCTGTTCACAGGCCCCAGACAAACCAAGCTAACTAGAGCTGAGAGCTACGGCTAGTCAGGTCTCTCCTCCTCCTCCTCCATCCCTCCTTCCTCCTCTGTCTCTCTCTCTGTCTCTCTCTCTCCCCCTCTCTCTCTCCCTTTGACTAACAGATCTCCCCAGTGTTCTAAAAATACCAGGTGAGCGGGGCCGTAGAGATGGTGATGAAACAGCCTCTCTGACACTGTCCCCCTGCAATCCATCTCTCCCCTGCCTGCCAGCCAGCATATGTTTGCAATTGGCTCCCCCCCCCTCCCCCTCCTCTCCCCCTCCTCTCTCCCCCCCCCCCCCCCCCTGGTCCCCAGTTACCTCTCCAGTCGCGTCCCCCCCCTCCCCTCTCCTCCCTCTCCCCCCGTCCCCCAGCTACCACTTCAGTCTCCAGGTCTGGGCTTTCAAACTGGTGCAGTTATCAATCACCAGGGCCAGCACTGTCAGAGCAACCCACACACACACACACACACACACACACACACACGCATGGGAGTGTGCGCGCGCACACATACGCACGCACGCACGCACTCACACACACACACACACACACACACACACTGTCAGAACTGGCTAAAACCCACCCGGTATACATTCTCCATATTTGTCTCCTTCTTTCACTCCTTCTCTCTCTCTCTCTCTCTCTCTGTTGCTTTTTTTCTTTCTTTCTCCTTTCCCTCTCTTCATATCAGTCTGTCTCTCTATCAGCCCACCTCTCTCTCTCTCTCTCTCTCTCTCTCTCTCTCTCTCTCTCTCAACCAAATTTGTTCCACTTAATAAGCCCTCCCCAATGACCTTGTGCTAATTAAGCACTGCTGTGTTGGAAATATGATGCTTAATTAATGATGAGATAAATTCTGTCTCCAGGACTGTCAGGAAAATGATGACACCGTGTTTTACAGGTTTAAATAGAACAAACCTCATGGCCTCTGTGTGTGCGTGTGTGTGTGCGTGTGTGTGTGTGTGTGCGTGTGTGTCAGTGGAGGAGAGAACGAGAGAGATAGAGAGAGAGAATAATAAAGTGATGGTGGTCTACAGTAGTGTACAGTGTGTGTGTGTGTGTGAGTGTGTGTGTGTGTGTGTGTGTGTGTGTGTGAGTGTGTGTGTGTGTGTGTCTGTGTCTGTATGTGTGTGTCTGTCTGTCTGTCTGTCTGTCTGTCTGTATCTGTGTGTGTGTGTGTGTGTGTGTGTGTGTGTGTGTGTGTGTGTGTGTGGGTGTGTGTGGGTGTGTGTGTGAGTGTGATGTAATGGTATTGTATGGCAGGATGTTTTATGGGGCAGGAGAGTGACTCTAGTTGTTTTGGCAGAAACACACTCTGAGGTAAATGCTATCAGGTGACACACAAACCCCAGAGCTCCAAAATACCTTTCCATTCATGCTCGGTGTGTGTGTGTGTGTGTGTGTGTGTGTGTGTGTGTGTGTGTGTGTGTGAGTGTCTGTGTGTGTGTGTATGTGTGCGTACGTGCGTGCATGTGCGCGCATGTGTGTGTGTGTGCAAGCGCAAATGCGTGTGTGTGTGTGTGTGTGTGTTCTCCCTGACCTCTACCGTGTTGTCACCCTCCCACCCTCAGCCAAGGACACTGAGGTCTTTCAGAGCGAAGCCACAGTGATATAACCCACATCCACCCACCCGGCCCTCTCTACACAAACACAAATAAATTCCAAACGGACAGAATACGTCTCGATTCGTCTCGGAACGAACAAAAAAAAATAAAGGAGAAAAAAAAGAAGAAGAAACGTTCCTATTCCGCCATTCCCTCCGTGTGGAGAAAACAGAAACATAAAGCTAGTTTTGGTGGTGGTATTTCCCACTCCATCTAATCCAGACCAACAGCTGACAGCAGGCATCCAGTTCATAATGTTGTGTGTGTATTTACAGAGAGCATATGGTGGGGGGCCTGCTTTATTAATATTTGACACCGCTTGTCATATCTAATACGGAATATTGTCAAAAGTTTCAATTTGGTCGAGTCGGGAAGAAAATGAAGAGCGGGATCTGGTTTCTCTTAGCGGTTTGCTTGACAGGATTGAGACACGCACACACACACACACGCACGCACGCACGCACGCACGCACGCACGCACGCACGCACGCACGCACGCACGCACGCACGCACGCACGCACGCACGCACGCACGCACGCACGCACCACACACAACACACACACACACACACACCACACCACACACGCGTGCGCGCACACACACAACACACGTGCACACACACACACACACACACACACACCACACCACACACACACAACACACCACACGCACCCACACACACACATCATGGAGAGAGACATCACATCTTCTGGGGGGAATGAAGAGGAGGGGAAGGAGGGGGGGGAGGAGGGGAGAGAGACTGACAGGGGAGGAGAGGGTGTGATAGCAATACGGGGGAGAAAGAGAGTGAGTGAGTGAAAGCTGTGAAAGGGATGTGAAAGGGAGGCTTAAAGCACTGAGCGTTCAGACACACACACACACACACACACACACACACACACACACACACACACACACAGGACAGCATGTAGCAACACAGGTGTATGCTAGCCTTTCTAAATCCCCAGCTGTCAATGGTACTCTCCTTCTACGGCAAGAGAAATACTATTAAAACTACTATTATTACTACTACTAGTACTCATAAAGCTACCGCAGTCCCACTGGGAATTGTAGTTCCACCCTAGTTAACCCCACCAGGCCCCCCCCCCTCTGCCTTCCCTTACATAACATCCCATTAGCAAGTGTCTAACCTTTCACCTCCCCCTCCCTGTAGCTCCCCCAGCCCAGCCCAGCCCAGCCCAGCCCAGCCCAGCCCAGCCAGCCCAGCCCCACCCCCCAACCCAGCCCAGCCTCCCCCCACCCTACCCAGGCCCCCCACCCCCCCACCCAACCCAGCCCAAGCCCAGTATCTTACCTCTCTTTGGGCTGGCCCAGTCCATGCTTCCCCAGCAGGTGGGTGCTCAGGTGCTTCTTCATCACAAAGGCCCACCTGGACACAGGGAGCACAGGGAGACCAGAGGTTAACACACAGGGGTCACACAGACACTTTTCTGACCACACCGTCAACACAGGGACCACAGTCAACACAGTGACCACACAGTGACCACAGAGCAGGACAGAGCAACCGTGCTTCAAAAGAGGGTTCGCTGAGGGAAAAGGGTGTCACCGGGGTACGCTGTCATGTGTGGTTTAATGTCAAGGAGAGTACACGTACACACACACACAGACACACACACACACACACACACACACACACACACACACACACACACCATGACCTAAACAAAAACCCACGGTCACACACAGGCACGCCAAGCCAAAATAATGGGTGCCGTTGCAAGACTCGACCATAGTGTCCTGACCACGTCTAACCTAAAGCCAGCCCAGCGTTTATTCAGTCTCCTAAACAGCTAGTGAAGGCATAATGGCTGGATGACAGGTCTAACTGCCCAGGGATTATACCAGTCCCTCTGCACTGTTTCATCCTCTGCCCTGCTCATTCACCAGCGATCACATCCTGTTACATGTGTTTCTGAGACACAATGACCACATCAGACAGGAAGGGACTGAGCAACCATGAAAGAGTGAGGGTGAGTGAGGGGAGGGAGGGAGGGAGGGAGGGAGGGAGAGAGAGAGAGAGAGTTGAGCCAGCATTCCCTGTGGTTTGGACACTGGTTTGTGACTGTGGGACTTTTCTCTTTTCTCTCCATCTCTCTCTCCATCTCTCTCTCTCTCTCTCTCCATCTCTCTCTCTCTCTCTCTCTCTCTCTCTCTCTCTCCATCTCTCTCTCTCTCTCCATTGGTCATGTTGTCGTAAAGAGCAACATGCATAATTATTTCACTATTTATGTCACAATGTCAGTTCACCCTTCCTCCCCCAACGACTGGACACACACACGCGCACACGCACACACACACACACACCACACACTCCCCCCCTCCCCTCCCCTCTCCTCTCATCGCCCCAGAGGCCGGTCCGTCCGTCCACCCCCCCCCCCAACCCACCCCCCTCCAGCCCTCCTAACTAACACCCATATAAATATTCAAACATGTTCCACTGGTTTGTTTTGTTATCATTCTCGCTGGTTTTTTTGTGTTTTTTTGTTTTGTTTTTTTTACGAACTCAATCCGTCCATCCGTCCAGAACGGTTGCCTGGGAGTGAAACTGCAGAGGGCTGCGTGACTCACTCCCACTCCAGTGGAGGAGAATGACTGGAGATCAAAACACAGAGAGGGAGAGAGAGAGAGAGAGAGAGAGAGACTGGAGGCGTCAGGCTCTCGCTGACTGACTGCGTCGTCTATAAATAAACAAACAGGCTAATTAAGATAACATTTCTAGAATTAAAAAATAAAAACTAATCAATATACTTGGGCGAGAAGCACGGCCTCGGAACACAAGCGGGCGCTTGTTTCAGTCGCCGCGTTTAGAAAAAAAAGAATTAAAAAAAAAGAAAGAAATATGAAAAAAAAATAGAAAAAAAAAAGAGGCTTGCAAACATTTCTGTTAATTATGTATTACAGCTGTCCTTCATAAACCTAATTACAGAGTGCTGAAAGGCAATGGGGGTGATTTGCATATGCGCATGAAAGACAAGACATATGCAAAAATATGATTTTAATTAGCATTCTTTGATAGCGAGGGTTACGAATCAAACTGGCATGTTGTGAGATTCTCATCTCTCTCTTTTTACACGGAATTATACTGTTGATGGCACAACTGGCAGTGCCCGATGCTAGGGTAGGCACGCGCACACACGCACACACACACACACACACACACACACACACACACACACAC
>NW_028153177.1:0-2000 GCF_951799395.1 Argentina silus
TGAAGCTACAGCAGAAAGGGCTGTGAGGAGGGAAAAGATACGATGAAATGATGACAGAACAGAAGGGGTTGTTGAAGGATGAAGGAGAGTTTTAAGACAATCGTGGAAAGATGAAGACCTAAAGCTTACCCTCGTAAAGAAGCAACTCACCAACCTGCATGTGGGCAGTGCTGGTGATGATGGAGTAATGGCAGCTGTAATGGCCCCTATGCCCTCTAAACAGAAACAGAAACAGAATCGGAATCAGAATCAGAATCAGAATCAGAATCAGGCCCAGCAGCAGGCCAGAGGACATGTAGGAGGACATGGGCAGCAGCAGCCTACCGATCAGCACCAACAACCATACCAGCAGCCCTGGCAGCAAGGAGGAGGAAGAGGAAGAGGAAGAGGAGGAGAAGGAAACAGTGAGTCATGAATCTTGCTCAGTTGTCCTTCCCTATGAAAAGACCAGCTGGGGTGCTCCCTGGCATGGAGGTGGATAGGTATCTGAGAGGATTAAGTTGTGCTATGAGGAGTGTGTATTCACAGGGAGTGTGTATTCACAGGGAGTGTGTATTCACAGGTTCACGGGGCACAGGGACCTCCTCCAGATCCTGAGCCAGAGAAGGCCGTGAACCCTGGTGACTGGGGGTACATCAAAGTGCACAAACGAAAACGGAAGGAGCCAAGGAACCAAGAAGCATGGGCCCCTACCAGGTGATCCTGAGCACCCCAACAGCAGTCCAGGTGCCGGAGAGGAACGTGTGGGTCCACATGAACCACTCCAGGCTGGCGCCAGATCCAGGTGTCAAAGGGGCTCCCGCTGCTGGTGGTACCTAAAGTTGCTCGTGGGCCTCTCCTTCCTCATTGGAGGACTCACCACACTCCCATCAGTAGAGGAAACACCAGCACACATGACTACACATCAAGAAGGATGGACTGTTCTTCTCTCCTCATTCAGGAGAATGGAGGGAAATCACTGGGTGTGAGTGATAACTTATATAGGCGTTCCACAACACTTTACAGCATGGCGACAGTTAGTGCCCTGGCATCGTGCTACTCTTCTATGAGTTCTATCCCCTTAGACACAAGCATTACATGACATAGATATGGTTAAATGGGAATAGGTTGGCTTCAGGTGTTGTTACCCCCACCTCTCCCCCACCTCACCCCCACCTCACCTGCAGCACCCCCACCTCACCTGACACAGTGGTGTGACTGGTTGGGGAGGGATGAGTAGAGAGGGAGGGAGGGAGGAGTAGAGAGAGAAGGAGGGAGGGAGAAAGGGAGGGAGGGAGGAGTAGAGAGAGAGGGAGGGAGGGAGGAGTAGAGAGAGAGGGAGGGAGGGGGGAGTTGAGAGGGAGGGAGGGAGGAGTAGAGAGAGGGGGAGGGAGGGAGGGAGGAGTAGAGAGAGGGGGAGGGAGGGAGGGAGGAGTAGAGAGAGGGGGAGGGAGGAGTAGAGAGAGGGGGAGGGAGGGAGGGAGGAGTAGAGAGAGAGGGACGGAGGGAGGCATAGAGAGAGAGGGAGGGAGGGGGGAGTAGAGAGAGGGGGAGGGAGGGAGGGAGGCATAGAGAGAGAGGGAGGGAGGGGGGGAGTTGAGAGGGAGGGAGGGAGGAGTAGAGAGAGGGGGAGGGAGGAGTAGAGAGAGGGGGAGGGAGGGAGGGAGGAGTAGAGAGAGGGGGAGGGAGGGAGGCATAGAGAGAGAGGGAGGGAGGGGGGAGTTGAGAGGGAGGGAGGAGTTGGGTTAGTCCTTAAAAAGGAGGAGAGGACAGAGAGAAGGTACTCAGACAGGAGAGACCCTCTGAAGACGACAGTGTTTGAAAGAGCTGCTGAAGAGTTCAGAAGGTGAGACTTTGAGACTTAACTTCTACTCAGTGTTGCCTAGTTATAACACATGTATTCTAGTTATAACACAGGTATTCTAGTTATAACACAGGTATTCTAGTTATAACTCATGTATTCTAGTTATAACACGTATTCTTGGCATAACACATGTATTCTAGTTATAACACGTATTATT
>NW_028153174.1:5000-7500 GCF_951799395.1 Argentina silus
GAGAGCTGACATGAGGGAGAGGAGGAGGAATCGAATGAGACTGAGATTAGGTCAGTATGAGGTATGTGCGTGCGTGTGTGTGTGCGTGTGTGTGTGTGTGTGTGTGTGTGTGTACATGTGTGTGTGCATGCGTACGCATGTGTGCGTGCATGCGCGTGTGTGTGTGTGTTACTTTTTGCTCCTGTCCTGAGGGGGTATATGTGCTTGTTTGAAGGCCAGATAGATAGTGAGAGAGAAACCACACACACACACACACGCACACACACACACACACACACACACACACACACACACACACACGCACACACACACACACGCACACACATGCACACCATAACTATCCAATTAGCCTGTTTAGCCACCTAATGATGGTTTGTGGTTGGTGTTTATGTCCTGTCAGATTGAATGACTCAAGGTCAAGAGCTGGAAACACACTTTAAACACAGATCTAGCACTCACTGCTCAGGACCACCCAGATCTACCACACACACACACACACACACACACACACAGACACACACACACACACACACACACACACACACACGCACATGCACGCACACACACACCAGTGACCAGCTAGGCACTTTCTATTGAGCCTCCCCCTCCCCCTCTCCCTCCTCCCCCACCCCCCCTCCCGCCCAGCACCTCGATTTTTTTCATGCAGAGAAAACATGAAGATGACAAAATGATTATTGATCAAAATGAAAACGTATTTACTTTTCATTAGAGTTTGTTTTTTTCATTCATTTTCCTGCGTAGGCACTGCCTGAACACACGTCACTGACACACACACACACACAAACACACACACACACACACACACACACACACACACGCACACACACTTGTGAAAACATAAACACACCACCCCTAAAAAGACCCCTTTCCTGTCCAATAGCAGTTCACTCTGCAGGTGAAATGTGCCTGGCACGTCAGTCCACGGTAACCACCGTACCGAGGCATGACATCACCGCCAGCGCGCCAAGCCTCAGACGCTGCCAACGCCATGCCAACCTCCCATCAGGACTCCCCAGCCCCCCGCGCCCAGGGAGAGCCCCACCCCGCAGGCAGGCAGAGCCCCGCCCCGCAGGCAGCCTGCCACTGGCAACATCTGACAGTCATGTCAACATGTCTCTCTCTTATTACACTGTGGTGAACCGCTAACCCAGCGGCTGCCAAATCTCACACTCACACTCTCCACACACACACACACACACACACACACGCACGCACGCACACACACGCACACACACATTGTGTTATCTTCAGCCAAGCCATTGTGTGGCCATTTAGTTACACTTTTAAAACCTCCATCAAAATGAAGTCAAACATACTTCCACTGTTCCCCATGATGTCTCCATCCGCCTCCCACAGCTGTTCCCCTCAGTAACACACACACACACACACACACACACACACACACACACACACACACACACACACACACACACCCTCAGTAATATATATATTGTTTCATTGATGCAGATATGAATTTTGCTCATAGATACTATCTCTGGTCGTTTGTGGTGACGTGTGTATAAATAACATCTCAGCTTGTTGCAAACTCACTCCTCTTCAACAGGATCTGATAGAATCTTCACTGGGAGTTACTGAGGTCCTGACACCAGTAAAACACACACACACACACACACACACACACACACACACACACACACACACACACCCAGGGCTGCTGGTGTGAGGGGCAGGAGGGGAGCAGGGTAACTCTGTCATTTACTCTCCTTACTGTTAGTGCTTATATTTATGTTGACATGTTTTACTTATTACATTGTATAGTTGATGTTGATTGATGTTGTATGTGATGTAATGACACAGAAACGTGAAACTTTAACCATTCAACAGCTGAGCGGGCCTCGCCCCCGCCAGCCAGCTTGTCCCCCTTAGATCCATCATTTGGAGCCAAAGTCTCGTTAAAGTTGGACCATTCCTCTGTTGGTGTTAAAGTTGGACCATTCCCCTGTTTGTGTTAAAGTTGGACCATTCCTCTGTTTGTGTTAAAGTTGGACCATTCCTCTGTTTGTGTTAAAGTTGGACCATTCCTCTGTTTGTGTTAAAGTTGGACCATTCCTCTGTTGGTGTTAAAGTTGGACCATTCCCCTGTTTGTGTTAAAGTTGGATCATTCCTCTGTTGGTGTTTGTTTGTGGAGAGATAATTGCAGTGGAGAATATTAAGAGGAAAGTGCAGACATCCTTGATAGGCATCAACATCATACCTAGTCCCAACTTCCCATTGACGGAATATTTCCATGATATAACAGTGTGTGTGTCTGTGTGTGTCTGTGCGTGTTTACGTGTGTGCGTGTGTGTGTGTGTGTGTGTGTGTGTGTGTGTGTGTGTGTATGTGTGTGTGTGTGTGTGTGTGTGTGTGTGTGTGTGTGTGTGTGTGTGTGTACCGAGACACATAGTTTTTCCACATCAGTGTAATCTCCATGAATGGCGCCTAAAGTTTGACAAAGGGAATTTGTAATTGTTGTAT
>NW_028153174.1:25000-27707 GCF_951799395.1 Argentina silus
CTCTCTCTTTCTCTAAGGGAGTCAGTGCTGTCTCTCTCTCTCTCTCCCTCTCTCTCTCTACGGGAGTCAGTGCTGTCTCTCTCTCTCTCTCCCTCTCTTTCTCTAAGGGAGTCAGTGCTGTCTCTCTCTCTCCCTCTCTCTCTCTAAGGGAGTCAGTGCTGTCTCTCTCTCTCCCTCTCTCTCTCTAAGGAGTCAGTGCTGTCTCTCTCTCTCTCTCCCTCTCTCTCTCTAAGGGAGTCAGTGCTGTCTCTCTCTCTCCCTCTCTCTCTCTAAGGGAGTCAGTGCTGTCTCTCTCTCTCTCCTCCCTCTCTCTCTCTAAGGGAGTCAGTGCTGTCTCTCTCTCTCTCTCTCTTTCTCTAAGGGAGTCAGTGCTGTCTCTCTCTCTCTCTCCCTCTCTCTCTCTAAGGGAGTCAGTGCTGTCTCTCTCTCACCCTCTCTTTCTCTAAGGGAGTCAGTGCTGTTACTGTCTCTTTCTAAGGGAGTCAGTGCTGTTGTTGCTATGGTTGTTGTCCTGCTGTCACTAGCCGTCTGTCTGCGTTAGAAACCTCCTGGGTCGGTGTCAGGAAACCTCAAACCACTGGAGTGTCCTCTCCTAACTCCTCCATGTCCTCTCCTAACCCCTCATGTCCTCTCCTAACTCCTCCATGTCCTCTCCTAACTCCTCCATGTCCTCTCCTAACCCCTCATGTCCTCTCCTAACCCCTCATGTCCTCTCCTAACTCCTCATGTCCTCTCCTAACTCCTCCATGTCCTCTCCTAACCCCTCATGTCCTCTCCTAACCCCTCATGTCCTCTCCTAACTCCTCCATGTCCTCTCCTAACTCCTCCATGTCCTCTCCTAACTCCTCCATGCCTTCTTCTCCCCCCAGCACAAATATCACTGTTGTTCAGCAGTGGAAGAGGGTTTCTGTTGATGGTTAGCGTGTCCCCCCAGAGACCGCCCTGTGTTGTAATGTTAACATGCACATATTCACGTTCAAGCATTTTTCCTATTCGCCATATTATATGAGATATATAAATATACACTCACCGACCACTTTATTAGGTACACCTGTTCAACTGTTTTTAACGCAAATATCTAATGGTGCAGGAGATATTTTCTTGGCACACTTTGGGCCCCTTAGTACCAATTGAGCATCGTTTAAACCCCACAGCCTACCTAAGTATTGTTGCTGACCATGTCCATCCCTTTATGACCACAGTGTACCCATCTTCTGATGGCTACTTCCAGCAGGATAACGCGCCATGTCACAAAGCTCACATCATCTCAAACTGGTTTCTTGAACATGACAATGAGTTCACTGTCCTCCAATGGCCTCCACAGTCACCAGACCTCAGTCCAATAGAGCACCTTTGGGATGTGGTGGAACGGGAGATTCGCATCATGGATGTGCAGCCGACAAATCTGTAGCAATGATGCTATCATGTCAATATGGACCAAAATCTCTGAGGAATGTTTCCAGCACCTTGTTGAATCTATGCCACAAAGTATTAAGGCAGTTCTGGAGGCAAAAGGGGTCCAACCCAGTACTAGCAAGGTGTACCTAATAAAGTGGCCGGTGAGTGTATAATCATATAATTCTCATAGCTATTGATACTCACAGAAGATGACTATTATAAGACGTGATTAAGCAATTTTACAAAAGAAACAATACTTTGGTAGGTTGGTGCCTTCAGAATGTGCCTTCAGTGGTCTAGATTGCTGTCTTGTTGTAATACCTAACCCTAACCTTAACCCTAACCCTAACCCTAACCTTAACCCTAACCCTAACCCTAACCCTAACCTTAACCCTAACCCTAACCCTAACCCTAACCTTAACCTTAACCCTAACCCTAACCCTAACCCTAACCCTAACTCTAACTCTAACCCTAACCCTAACCCTAACTCTAACCCTAACTCTAACCCTAACCCTAACCGTAACTCTAACCCTAACCCTAACCCTAACTCTAACCCTAATACGGCCTACTGCCTCTCTCTCTCTCTCTCTCTCTCTCTCTCTCTCTCTCTCTCTCTCTCTCTCTCTCTCTCTCTCTCTCTCTCTTTCTCTCTCTCAGCTCTAATCTCCATTGACAGTCTGCTCCCTGAGCTGATCGCAGCAGAGGGGCAGCAGCAACACTTTAACTCAGACTACACTCAGTGGTGCAGGAGCCCCAGCACCGACCAAACGGCCCATGGAGATAATCCAGACGTTAGATTATAATCCAGATGTTAGATTATGATGTGTTGACACAGTCAGACAGACAGACAGACAGACAGACAGACAGACAGACAGACAGACAGACAGACAGACAGACACACACACACACACACACACACACACACACACACACACACACACACATACACTGACTCACACTACATCCCAACAGAATGTGCAGTCCAGAGAAAAGGAGAGGGGAGGGAGGGGGGAGGAGGCAGGAGGGAGGGAGGGAGGGGGAAGGGAAAGGGGGGAAAGGGGGGGAAGAAGGCTGATGGGTGAGGAGGGTGAGGCTACAACAGTGGAGAGAGTGAGAGGCAGAGGGAGGGGAGGGGAGAGGGGAGATGGGGTGAGGGTGGGAGGGGGAGATGGGGTGAGTAGCTTCTACAGAAGTCTGGAGCCAGAACTCCTGATGCTTGGGGCTGATAGCTGATGCACGACCCTCTGACACACACACACACACACACACACACACACACACACACATACACGCACAACCACACCCACAC
>NW_028153173.1:15000-17831 GCF_951799395.1 Argentina silus
TACTGCATCTGTCAAGGTTCTCAAGGTCTAAAATATGCATTCTTTGAACATACGGTACTGTCTCTCCACTACTACTCTCTCCACTGTACACTGCAGCTGCACCTGACTACAGGGAGGCGAAACCCATCGGAAAGACGAGAAAAAACCCCATTCCATTAAACCTGAGAATCTCTACGTTGACCCTAGAGTAATTGTTTGATTTCAAAACCAAACGGTTGGGAGTGTAGAGCTAAAAGAAGACAAAATGCTTCCTCTGTCCAATAGTTACGAAGGGCACTGGATCTGACCCCAGTACAGGTTGTATCCTGGTGATGAGATGGGGGCGGGGCTGTTGCTTTGGTGCATGGTGCCAGTGAAGATCTGAGAACAGGTCTGAGAGCTCTCTGCTCTACGGTCCTCCTTCACACACACACACACACACACACACACACACACACACACACACACACACACACACACACACATCTGATCTGGGTGCCGTGGAGGCTGGTGGAGGGAGAAATGGAATGCGTGGAATGGAATGAGGAACGCTATCCAAACACACATGGAACGGGATGGTGTCAAACGCGTTCCATACGTCACAATGAGCCCGTTGAGCTCCGGTTCCTACGCACCCCCCCCCCCCCGCCAGCCTCCCTCGGTAGAGACCCGGGTCATGTCCGTCCTTGTCTCTCCTCTGTGTTCTAGTCCACCTCCGGATCCCCGGTCGGAACCAACAGAAAACAACAAGACCAACAGACAACGACCGACAACAACAACAACAACAACAACAAGACCAGACAGGAGTTCAATAACGTCGAACAATGCCAACACCCACCCTCCCGCCCACACCTGGCTCCTTCTCTTCACTCTCCTCTCCTCCACATTTTCTCATTTCATTTAGTGTTCTCTTAGAAGCTTCAAGGAGGAGAGAGAGAGAGAGGTGGAGAGAGAGAGAGAGAGAGGGGTGGAGAGAGAGAGAGAGAGAGAGAGAGAGAGAGAGAGAAAGAGGGGTGGAGAGAGAGAGAGAGAGAGAGAGAGAGAGGGGTGGAGAGAGAGAGAGAGAAAGAGAGAGAAACCCATCTGAAGGTGTGAGACAATATGTATGCAAATGTTCTCTCTAAGCCCACCCAGGAAAGAGCATCCCCACACAGCAGACCATGCGGAGGGGGCCGCATGATTTGATCATTTATCATTTATCGCTTATGATTTATGAGAAACAATGAGCCATGATACACTCATGATATGCTCTTACTCTCTAGAAGCCCTATGGAGGCATCACAGAGCATTAACAGAGATGTATCTTTAATGGAGATAAACATTGCTTTTCTGATACAATGACCAAGAATATACCGAGAATATTAGACAGAATTGGATCTCTGAGAGCTGAAATAAAACTCAAAGTGTTTTGCCATTTAGAACCGGCGTTTTCTCGCTGCTACAATCATTACCGCCCGAAGTACACAGACCTTTGTTTGAAACGGAGAGTACTTCAGCCAGCCAAAGGAGATTTAATAAAGCGCTATGTGTGTGTAAACTAATTGGCGGTGTTTCATAACCCAGTCTTTGAAAGCAATTATCAATTAAAAACAATTAAAAGCAACATTCATCATTCTCAATCGTTCTGCTCTGAACGGGGAACAGTGGCGGAGCGAAAATGATGAACCTGTAATCAAACCCGTAATTAACTGTCTCTCGTCGACAGCCTTTTGAAAAAGGTCATAGGTAAGATTTGTTGAAGTGCTGTGTGTGTGTGTGTGTGTATATGTACATACACTGTATGTGTGTGTGCAGGTACATCTGTGTGTGTGTGTGGGTGTGTGTGTGTGTGTGTGTGTGTGTGCATTTGTGTATATATGTACATACACTGTATGTGTGTGTGTGTATGTGTGTGTGTGTGTGTGTGTGTGTGTGTGTGTGTGTGTGTGTGTGTGTGTGTGTACAGTACAGTATATGTAGTTCATTCCAGTTTTTCTCGATTGCTTCCACCATTTGTATGAAGCTGAACTTCACATCCATCAGCACAACAGTAAAATTTTCAGGAAAACAGTTTCTCATTGCTTTTATGAAAGCATATCGATATTTCTCCCATTCTAGTGAATAATGTGTGAATAATGTCCTGCACATGTAAACTCTGATCGTTCAACAGTTGAACTAACAACCAGTCTGTAATCACAAATGAAATAGGTCATCAGGAACGTAACATATGGCCTGGCAGACAGGAGAGAATAGATTACAGCAAATGTTTTTGTTGACACTTTTTGTGTTCAGTAAAGCAATTTGTGTTGCTCTAACTACCTGCTTGGTTCTGAATATTTGAGATTAATTTGATTTATATTTATAGTAAGCAATCATATTCTCCGTAACAGGCGTAGCACTATCATTAACTATATCGTACAATGTTTTTTTGTTTTTTTTTGCTGAGTGAAATTCTTAATGTTTTTCTCCTTTGATTTCAAATGAAAGTTGTCCCCTGTGGTGGCAGATGGTGGTGCCACCCGGCAGGCGCAGGGTTAAACAGTGAGCTGTGTTCCGTACAGGGGAAACTCTATCCCTGGCAGGGAGGAGGAGGAGGAGGGGGGTGGGGGGGTGGGGGGGGGGGGGTAATATCACGTCCCCTGTCTCTCCCTCCTAATGAACCCCAGGCTAATCACATCACCGTGGAGCAGGCAGATGGTCAATACCACGGCAACAACCTCTCAATGCATACTGGATCCCCCTCGGCACGGCGCGCAACTTACCCAACTTACCCACGTGTTTACCCTTTTAGATGCTTACCTTGAACTTACGCTCAACTTTTGTGTTCGTGCAAGGTAATGTGTGTGCGCGTTTGTGTGTGTGTGTGTGTGCGC
>NW_028153172.1:0-2500 GCF_951799395.1 Argentina silus
CTCCTCCCTCCCCCCCCTCCCGTCTCACTCCTCCCTCTTGGCTTCCTGATCCGGGAGGATGTCTTGGTTTTTCCCTTGCTCGCTGGAAAACCTTTTTATTCCTGTCCTGGTTTGGGGTCAGTGTCGGTGTCCAGCGGACAGCAGGGGGTCCAACATCTGTCGAAAAGGCCAAAGTTCTGAAAACGCCACTCGCTTTGTTGTGATTGGCTGGCCCGGGCCCGGGCCCTGGGCGGGGCTGTCGGTAGAGGGCCCCGGCTGCTTGGCGTCGGCGAGCAGCGAGCTAACCCTGTACCGGACTGATCCCTATTCCCGGTACAAACCTCCGCCCAAATTATACCCTGGACCCCGTCAGCCTGTTTAACGTCACGTCTCCATAAGCCAGCTGCTTTAGTGTGATTACAGCTCTGGGAGGAGGAGGTGGAGGAGGAGCAGGAGGAGGAGGAGGAGGGAGGAGGAGGGGGGAGGAGGAGGAGGAGGGGGGAGGAGGAGGTGGTGGAGCAGGAGGTGGAGGAGGAGGAGGAGGTGGTGGAGCAGGAGGAGGAGGAGGGGGGAGGAGGAGGAGGTGGAGGAGGAGGGGGGAGGAGGTGGTGGAGGAGGAGGTGGTGGTGGAGGATTGAGGGTTGTTGTTGAGGACAGAAGCTCAGCGCTGCGTGTTGTTGGTGGTTTAACAGAATGTCAATTTTGATTGCAGGCTGAGGCTACACACGTGTGTGTGTGTGTGTGTGTGTGTGTGTGTGTGTGTGTGTGTGTGTGTGTGTGTGTGTGTGTGTGTGTGTGTGTTTAGGTCTCACATTGTCAGCGTACTGTACTGTAATTGAACAGAGCTCCCCACACACACACACACACACACACACACACACCTCCACCACACACACACACACACACACCTCCACCCCCCCTTCTTGATTCTGATCCAGACTCCCTGAGCGTGTCGACTGCAGATTGGAGACTGCATCCCAATCAGGCTCCCTGCATTTCCATACCCAGCAGTCCCTGAGGCGCAGGGCTGTTAGCATGCGGGTGCAGGACTCCGGGTGACAGCAGGCTGATGGGACCCGCCTCCTCCAGAAGGCTGATGGGACCCGCCTCCTCCAGAAGGGATGCTGCTCCTCTCAGCTCCATTTAGGCTTCTGTTTGTTTATCTAGGCCTACGGAATCTTTAATCACAAGGGCTGTGCTACGTGTGTGTGTGTGTGTGTGTGTGTGTGTGTGTGTGTGTGTGTGTGTGTGTGTGTGTGTGTGTGTGTGTGTGTGTGTGTGTGTGTGTGTCTGTGTGCGTGTCTGTGTCTGTGTGCCACCACTAGACACAGTAAGGTTCATGGTGTGTCCTCACCTGCCCCCCCCAGACTCTCACCTGCCCTGCCCTGCCCCCAGACTCTCACCTGCCCCCCCCAGACTCTCACCTGTACCCCCCAGACTCTCACCTGCCCCGCCCCCAGACTCTCACCTGCCCCCCCCAGATTCTCACCTGCCCTGCCCCGCCCCCCAGACTCTCACCTGCCCCGCCCCCAGACTCTGGGATGGTGTTTCAGTGGCGTTCATTCATCGGGTGGCACTAACAGCCGGCGCCGTGCAAGTCGTCCAGCCCAGCCCGCTGGAGGACTCTGCTGGAGGACTCTGGACTCTGCTGGAGGACTCTGCTGGAGGACTCTGGACTCTGCTGGAGGACTCTGGACTCTGCTGGAGGACTCTGCTGGAGGACTCTGGACTCTGCTGGAGGACTCTGCTGGAGGACTCTGGACTCTGCTGGAGGACTCTGGACTCTGCTGGAGGACTGCTGGAGGACTCTGCTGGAGGACTCTGCTGGAGGACTCTGGACTCTGCTGGAGGACTCTGGACTCTGCTGGAGGACTCTGCTGGAGGACTCTGCTGGAGGACTGCTGGAGGACTCTGCTGGAGGACTCTGCTGGAGGACTCTGCTGGAGGACTCTGCTGGAGGACTCTGCTGGAGGACTCTGGACTCTGCTGGAGGACTCTGCTGGAGGACTCTGCTGGAGGACTCTGCTGGAGGACTGCTGGAGGACTCTGGACTCTGCTGGAGGACTCATTGGCTTGCAAAGCGTCGGCCCGGCTTTTTGCTAATTGAGTCATGTCGGTGCGCCTTGCGTCCTCTGTAGCGTGAAATGAACAGTGACCTGTGCCGCGCCCATGTGTTCCCAGCAGCCTTTGAAGTCCTGGGGTAGAGGCGAGTCCCCCAAGACCCCCCCCCCCCCCCCCCCTCCCTCCCTTCACGAGAGGCACTGCCGAAAGCCAGAGCATGCCAGCTAGCGAGCGGCCGGTCCTGGCTCTCCTGGCGTCTGGGCGACCCGGGCCCGCCTCGCCCACCTGAACAATTTAGGACAAATTAGCTCCCGGCCCAGAATGCTCTCTGTCTGACAGCATCACAGTGGGAGGGGGAATGGGTCAGCCCTGAAACCGGATTTTCTGAGGGCTTGTGATAGGTAGCTACAGTAGAGTGTTTTCAGAGGGCTAGGTAGTTACAGTAGAGTGTTTTCAGAGG
>NW_028153172.1:7500-17500 GCF_951799395.1 Argentina silus
TGGGAGTCATTTACTTATCTGTGACTTAGCGGAGGGATTTCACCACCGGCTCCACCGTGTCGGCCCAGAGAAACCCGCTCCAACGGTCTGTCCTGAACTCCAGACCCGTGTCGGCTCAGAGAACCCCGCTCCAGCGGCCTGTCCTGAACTCCAGACCCGTGTCGGCTCAGAGAACCCCGCTCCAGCGGCCTGTCCTGAACTCCAGACCCGTGTCGGCTCAGAGAAACCCGCTCCAGCGGTCTGTCCTGAACTCCAGACCCGCGTCCTCGGATCCTTTCCCTTGTTTGTTTGTTCCAGATAAACAAACAAACAGCCTAAACAAACAAAAGCTCCCTCCCAACTCAATACATGGTCATCAGATTTGGTCTGTCATTTCACATGAGGTTCCCCTCCCCCCCCCTCCCCACACACACACACACACACACCCTCCCCTGTTTGTTTTTCTTATTTTTTTTACTGCGCGACAACGTGCCATTACCCATGGTCCTGTGCGGCGTTGCCTTTGGTGGAGGCGGCTTTGTTGTGGTGGGCTTCAAACAGGCCTGGGAGCCGGCTGGGGATCAAGGTGTCTGGGGCCCTCACTGGCTCTTTGAGCTCCCAGGGTACCTCCCCCCCCCCCCCACACACACACACACACAGTCACAGACCCCTCCTCCTCCACCGTCCCCCAAAACACCCACCTTTCCCCCACATCTGCTCATGGCCCAATGAACATCTCTCTCTCTCCCACAGTACATCTGTTGACTATCTTACACATCTATCTTTACACGTCGAGATATTCCATCTTGTGTTATATCTGTTATGACGTGCATATCTACAGCACCAGTCAAAAGTCTGGACACACCTTGCCAAGAGTGTGCAGAGCTGTCATCAAAGCAAAAGGTGGCTACTAAAATATAAAACATATTCTGGTTTGTTTAACACTTTTTTGTTTACTACATAATTCCATATGTGCTCCTTCATAGTTTTGATGTCTTCAATATTAATCTACAATGTAGAAAATAATAAAAAAGCAAGTAAAACCATTGATTGAGAAGGTGTGTCCAGACTTTTGACTGGTACTGTAAGCGTAGGGGTGTATCTGTCGGGGTACAGCTACCGTACCTAACAGTCCATAACTCTCCTGGCGGAGTGACATCACCCACCGCTCTCAGTACCTCCCTCCCTCGGCCTCGGCCGCCCCACGCCAACGGATGCACCTCGCCACCCGATGAATCTGACAGCTGGATAAATGGCGGCGCGGCGTTTGGTCTCCGCGGGTGTGAGACCGGTCCGCTCGAAAAAAAGGGAATGAATGAGTGTTTTTTTCCTCCCTCTCCCGTGTAACAACTGGTGTATGAATGCAGCCGGGGCTGAAAGGGGAGCAGGGGCACCTGACCATAATTGGTCGGCATAAAAGCTGCAAAAAAATCAAAGAAAGAAACCCGGGATGCGATGGTGGTCAATGCGGAAACGTAATTGTTTGATTCAGGGCCTTCGGGAGGGGAGGGGAGGGAGTGGGGGGACGTTGTTGAATGAGACATGTCCAAACCCAAAGGGAGAGAGTAACAGCTGGATACAGCCGGTCCTCCCCAGCTCACACCTCCTTTCTTCTACTCATTCTCCCTGTTACTCTCTCGTTCTTTTCCCCTTTCTCCTTCTCTCAGTCTCTCTCTCTCTCTCTCGCTCTCTCATTCAGACTCACACGGTTCCCCTGCTTCTCACTGGGCTCTGTCTCTTTCTCTCTCTGTCACTCTCTCTCTCTCTCTCTTCCCCTTCCTTCTTGCTCTCTCCCTCCCCCTTTCTTTTTCCCCCTCCCCCTCCTCCCGCCCCTCCCTCCTTGGTAGCGTGCCAGTTTCCTTTTGACTGCTTGTTCTTGTCAGTCACTTAGAGCTGTGGATGGGGGAGTCAGGGGCCAGCCTGTTGTATTAGACTTTAATGGCTTTTCCCTAAACAAATATCCCTGGCCTCCAAGGCCCTGTCACAGGGATTAGTGGGAAGGAGGGGGGGGGGGGGGGGGTCAGGAGGAGGAGGAGGAGGGTGGTGGTGGCAGAGGCAGCAGGCAGAGAGAGAGGGAGAGTAGAGAGAAAGTAGAGAGAGAAAGAGTGAAAGGGAGGGTGAGAGAGAGAGATGGGGAGAGAGAGAGAGTGAAAGAGAGGGAGAGAGAGCGATAGAGAGAGTGAGTGGGAGAGAGGGGAGGCGGAGGAGGGGAAGCTGCCATTGTGAGGCCGACACTGAGGACAATGGACAGGGTGTGAAGCAGGGGGCTGCGGGTGTAGGAGGGGTTCAGGGGTCCCAATTACTGTAGCCTTCGTCCTTCTGTCTCCAGGCTTTGATTGAGCACCCTTTGCCTCTTTCCCCACTGACACCCCCCCGGTCCCAATTTGTCAGCCCCCATAAAGGCTGGATTTGCCCCCTCCCTCTGTGTGGGGGGCTTCTGGGCATGTGCAGCCTTTCAGCAGGGCTCTGATGCCTTCTAATTACCCCTCAGACCTCAGCAACTTAGTGCCCTAGGAATTTAGCAAAAAGGACCAAAGCAACAATGGCACCAAAAATGCAACAAAACAACCACAAAAACAATCCTTCTCCCAGCCTGAACCCCTTTCTGGCCCGTCCTCCCCCGCGATCGCCAAACTCTCCCCCCTGCCCCTGAGAAAAGCTGACTCAAATCCTCCTCCTATCTCTCTCTCTCCCTCCCTCTCTCTCTCTCCCTCTCTCTCTCTCCCTCTCTCTCTCTCCCTCCCTCTCTCTCTATCTCTCCCTCTCTCTCTCTCTCTCTCTCTCTCTCTCTCTCTCCCTCTCTCTCTCTCTCTCTCTCTCTCTCTCCCTCTGTTGTCCTTTTGAGTGGAGAGGGACCAGCTCAGACACCGTGTTGTTGCGTCCGTGTGAGCTCCTCTCAGAACCCTCAGAACCCTCTCAGAACCTGGATGTGGACCCACTCTATGGCCTTTATTCATTTGATGTGCATCTCCTGTCAGATGAAAGCATGTGACGTGTACTCTGTTCCCGGCCCGCTCCAAACCCACTCTCCACATCGTGTTATTCCACACTGTGTGTGTGTGTGTGTGTCACTGTGTGTCTGTGTGTGTGTGTGTCACTGTGTGTGTGTGTGTGTGTGTGTGTGTGTGTGTGTGTGTGTGGAGCTTTCGCCACAGAGAGAACTAGGCAGCCTGAGACGGAGGAGATCTGTGGTGAAACCTGTGTGCCGTTTGTTTCGTCTTTTTGAACTCGTTTCAAGTCCATAGAACAGCTCAGCGTATGCATATGCGTGCCCCGCCCCCATCTATAGCAAGCGCTTGTCCCTGTAACATCAAAACCAAACGGGATCGGTATTTAATGAGCAATATTTATTCAGCTAATTACACTGGGGGGAGCACAGGGTTGTGTTTTTATCAAGGAGGAGGCTTTTGGGGAGGGGGGGGGGGGGTCAGGGTCTGTTTGAAGCTTGAACCCCCCCCCCCCTCCCCAACACACAGGCACGCACGCACACACACACACACACACACACACACACACACACGTACTACTACCTTTTATGGGTACTGAATGCGTCTCCCCCCCAGGTTTCTCTACAAGTTTGCTTGACCCCTGTCTTTCAGCCAGGGTAGATTCACAGGGTCCTCAGAGAAGAAGAAGCCTTTGTAGGGAGGAGGGCTCCACTGTCCGTCTGTAGGGGTGGGGGGGCGGGTGGGTGGGTGGTTGGGGGGGGCGGGTGAGGGACTGAGGGGCGCTGGGTCTGGTGGGAATCAGTAGGTGTGGGGAAGGAGGGGAGGGGGGGGGGGGGGGGAGGTGGGTGGGTGGGTGTTCACATCAAAAGATGGGCTGTGCATCCCCCCCACCCTAGCAACACACACACACACACTCGCACACACACACACACTCTCACACGCTTTTCTCCCTTCACACACAATTTCATTGGAGTGTTTGTCGGCGTGAATGAGACACATCAAAGCCAGGACCTCTTGTCTTTGCTCCTATATAGACACACGCACACACACATGCACACACACACACATGCACGCACATGCACAAACACAGCGGCCCATGTCCCTCAGAGGTGCGGTGGTCCAAGCCGTCGGGACAGTTGAAAGCGTGGTTGAGAAGGAGACCCACTCCTGGAGTGACCCTTTCCCACTCCGGGAACAAGACACGGAGCTGCAGCTCCACCACGGCAGGTAGGCCTGCAGCGCCATAACACGTCTCCCTCCCCGTCTGCTAAACGGCAGCCATTTTGGGGCGACAGGGGCAGCTTTTGGGTGAATCTTTACGCCAGCCTCTCAAGTGGGAGTACGAGCCGGTCGGTCCTTGGGGTTTCAGTCCACAGTTCTTTCCCACACTTGCGGGGCATCCCCAGAGGGCAGGTTCCCCAGAGGGCAGGTTCCCATGGGGGCTGGGGCCGTCCCTGGTCGACCCGGAGTACCTCTCCTCCCTGGCAGGCCAAAGCCAGCCTTCCCTCAGCCTCTTGCTGTGTGCCGGAGCTGTGGCTTTGGGGAGAAGGACATGCCCATGAATAAGAAGGACCATATGCGCTCGTGATTGTTTTCCTCTTCTTCCGACCGGCGACGGCAGCGCGAGGCCCAGTGGCTGCGGTCCGCCACTGGCCAGCTCCTTCCCAGAAGTGACACAACGTTCTGGCTGCTGACCATCGCCTGCCGCTGGACGCCGGCCACGGAGGCTGTCACTGTCACACACACACACACACACACACACACACACTGTCGCAAAGAGCGGTCCACATCGCCCTCAACCGCCGCTATAGAACTGACATTCACATCAGCCCTTCCCCGGTATGGCATTAAGGCCTGCTAAAACACCAATGCAGTCGATCGTGGGTCAGATATAGAAACGCTGATCAACGCGTGTCGTGGATGTCAAACACGCCAACCCCAAGGTGTCGTTTATCTTATGTAAACGGCGATGTTTGGACCGATGCTCTGCAATCACTGGAGATGGATAGTTCTGAGGTGCTCTTTGGAGAGAGAAAGAGAACCTCGATGGCACCAATCCCAGGGAGGGTGTGTGGACGGGCAGCGGGCGGGCCTGGGTTTCTGGGGGAGTGAGTGAGTGAGTGAGTGAGTGAGTGAGTGAGTGAGTGAGTGAGTGAGTGAGTGAGTGAGTGAGTGAGTGAGTGAGTGAGTGAGTGAGTGAGTGAGTGAGTGAGTGAGTGAGTGAGTGAGTGAGTGAGTGAGTGAGTGAGTGAGTGAGTGAGTGAGTGAGTGAGTGAGTGAGTGAGTGAGTGAGTGAGTGAGTGAGTGAGTGAGTGAGTGAGTGAGTGAGTGAGAGAGTGAGTGAGAGAGTGTGTGTGTGTGTTATTTATGGAGCTGGGGGTTGGTGAGTGTGGGTTTGCGCTGCGCTCCTCGGCCTGATTACAGGGGAGCCTCGACATACGACACCCAGCCGCGTGGTCTGTGGTTCGCCCTGCAACCTCCAGCACCAGAGACACACACACACACACACACACACACACACACAGACTCTACCTCTGCCTTTTTATAGACTGGGGTCCCTGCCCCAAAAACCTCATGTTTACATTAGCCCCAGTGGGCCTGATGTTGGCTTGTAACCTCAGCCAGAGCCAAGGCACCTCCTGTGTTTATACCCATTGGTTGTAGGTTTAGGAAGGAGCAGGAGATGGTTGGGGTTTAGGAAGGAGAGCAGGAGATGGTTGGGGTTTAGGAAGGAGCAGGAGATGGTTGGAGTTTAGGAAGGAGAGCAGGAGATGGTTGGGGTTTAGGAAGGAGCAGGAGATGGTTGGGGTTTAGGAAGGAGAGCAGGAGATGGTTGGGGTTTAGGAAGGAGCAGGAGATGGTTGGAGTTTAGGAAGGAGAGCAGGAGATGGTTGGGGTTTAGGAAGGAGCAGGAGATGGTTGGGGTTTAGGAAGGAGCAGGGGATGGTTGGGGTTTTGGAAGGAGAGCAGGAGATGGTTGGGGTTTAGGAAGGAGCAGGAGATGGTTGGGGTTTAGGAAGGAGCAGGAGATGGTTGGGGATTAGGAAGGAGCAGGAGATGGTTGGGGTTTAGGAAGGAGCAGGAGATGGTTGGGGTTTTGGAAGGAGAGCAGGAGATGGTTGGGGATTAGGAAGGAGCAGGAGATGGTTGGGGTTTAGGATGGAGATGGTTGGGGATTAGAAAGGAGAGCAGGAGATGATTGGGGTTCAGGAAGGAGAGCAGGAGATGGTTGGGGATTAGGAAGGAGAGCAGGAGATGGTTGGGGATTAGGAAGGAGAGCAGGACATGGTTGGGGTTCAGGATGGAGAGCAAGAGATGGTTGGGGTTTAGGAAGGAGAAGGAGATGATTGGGGTTTAGGAAGGAGCAGAAGATGGTTGGGGTTTAGGAAGGAGCAGGACATGGTTGGGGTTTAGGAAGGAGAGCAGGAGATGGTTGGGGTTCAGGAAGGAGAGCAGATGGTTGGGGTTTAGGAAGGAGAGCAGGAGATGGTTGTAGGTTTAGGAAGGAGCAGGAGATTGTTGGGGTTTAGGATGGAGAACAGATGGTTGGGGGTTAGGAAGGAGCAGAACATGGTTGGGGTTCAGGAAGGAGAGCAAATGGTTGGGGTTTAGGATGGAGAGCAGATGGTTGGGGGTTAGGAAGGAGCAGGAGATGGTTGGGGTTTAGAAAGGGCCCTCTCTCTTTCTCTACCTCTCTTGTCTCTCTCTCCAAGGGAAACAGGAGCACGTCGGTCAGGTCCCTGCTCAGTAATTTATCGGGCTCTTTTACTGTGTAATGGGTGGGCGTTTATGTAGCGTACGACTCAATCATAGAGAACCCTGATGGGTGAAGTAGTCCTCAAGCAGGAGTGGACCTTAAGGAAGACATTATGGTAATTATGCTGTTGACTCGAGATTTACCGTTCTATATTTAATCACTGGCGCTTTAGTAGGTTTGCACATTGATGTCACGCATGTAGCCTGCATGTTAAGTGAATACGCACGCAGCTACTGAAGCTGTTTTTCTTGAGAGTCATTATCCAGAGGTTTTGATGAGTACAGCAGCGTAGCGGAACAGCGCCGGTCTGTGAGTTCCCCCTGTATTCTGTTGACTGCTTCTTCAACAACATCCCTCTTGAAAGGCCCAGTCAGATAAAGCAGAAATCAGAGACTTGTATTATTGTCATTCTTCTGGCTCTAGTCAGGTCCAGATCTCCTGGTCTGATAGCCTCGTCTTAGCTGATAGCCTTTCTCTGTGTTTTCAGACGTGTTTTCTTCCTCTCTGTCTCTCTCTCCCTCTCTCTCTCTCTCTCTCCCTCTCTCTCTCTCTCTCTCTCTCTATCCACGTCTGATCTCTTCCCCCTCTCCAGACTCTGTGAAGTACGGAGGCAGGCTCCACGGTCCAGCGAGAACAGCCTGCAAGTCCGTATCCGTCTGCTTCCCTCTCCCCCCCCCCACGCTTCCTTCTCCCTGTCTCGTTTCCTTTCTTCCTCCATGGCGTTCCCGGCCCCCGTCTTTCCCAGATCGCCAGGATAAGGGACACCTGCCATGTCCGCGGTCACCTGTTTGGGTTCCTGTGCGGTGTGCCGGTCGCCCCTGGGGCCCCACGTGTTTGGGGGGGGAAACCAGGAACAATAAAGACAGACAGAGAGAGAGAGAGAGACAAAGCAAGCAGAACAACTAAGAACCTGAATAGAACCGAGGATTCCCTCCTCCTCCTCTGCTGTTTGTTAGACGGTTACGCATTGAAGTCCCTTCTGTTGTGGCTACGTCGCTGAGGGGGAAACGTTCTGATCTCGGCACTTCAGCCTCAACTGCGGTTGAGAGAAACTCGCTGGAGCGAAGGTCTGAAGACGTGTCTTTGAGGATGTTGGTCTGCTTGGTTGCATGTGGTTCCAGGGCCATTAGAAGTGGGGGCCCATAAACTGCCACATATTAACAGAGTGTAGGGGCCCCCAGACTCTGACCCGGTGGCTCGACCGATTAGCGGCCCCTAACGACCCGCTCAGTCACCTGACGTGCGGCGGCCCCAAGCCGAGCCCTCTCAGGTGAACTCAGTGTTACCTGGCTGTTGCAACAGGTGATGCCTAATAAATCAGGGACTTTATCGCTCACCTTTGAGCACTATGCTAGGACATTAGTTGCAGTCGGTCAGACACACACACTCACACACACACACAAACACACACACTCACATACACACACTCACAGACAGACACACAGAGAGAGACATACACACACAGACAGACACAGACACACACACACTCACACTCACAGCTCCCCCTCTCTCTCCCTCCCCAGGATGCCAGAAGCCAGTAGGGTTGTCCCGGGGCAAGGCCAAGGTGTGTTACTACAGTGGCTGGTACTACTGCCAGAGTTGTCACCACGACAACCTGTTCCTCATCCCCGCCCGCCTGCTGCACAACTGGGACACCAGCAGGCACAAGGTGGGTCCACACACACACACACACACACACACACACTCATAGACAGACAGACTGAAAGACACATGCACACACACACACACACACACAAAAACACACAGCCACAGTACCACATCCCAATGTGTCCCAACGACCACTACTTACACCCTGTCCATTCCCCACTCCCCCCCCCCCTCAAGGTGTCCAAGCAGGCCAAGGAGTTCCTGGAGTTTGTGTACGAGGAGCCCCTGCTGGATGTGCAGCAGCTGAACCCGTGTCTGTACGAGCACAGCGAGGGTCTGGCCGCCGTGCTGCGTCTGCGTCAGCAGCTGCAGTCCCTCAGGGCCTACCTGTTCAGCTGCCGCACCGCCGTCGCAGAGGACCTCCGCCGCAGGTACCACCGGGGAGGGGGGGGGGGGGGGGGGCCTGGGGAGAGGACAGGGGAGGCCGGCAGGGAGGCCAGAGAGGAGGCCGGGGGGAGGCCTGGGGAGGTAGTCATCGGAGGACGGGGCTCATTGGTCACTCACAGAACGGAATGAGGAACGCGATCCAACACAGGCGTTTTGATAGCGTTCCTCATTCTGTTCCATGCGTTACAACGAGCCCCGTCCTCCGATTTCTACCTCCACCGGCCTCTACCGGCCTCCACCGCGACACACACGGTAGTAGTCAGTGAATGAACAACACAGGCTGGGGCGACCCAGTCAGGCAGTCCAGCAGAGAGGGAGAGGAAGGCTGCAGAGAGGGAGAGGAAGGCTGCTGGGGAGAGGAAGGCTGCTGAGAGGGAGAGGAAGGCTGCTGGGGAGAGGAAGGCTGCAGAGAGGGAGAGGAAGGCTGCAGAGAGGGAGAGGAAGGCTGCTGGGGAGAGGAAGGCTGCAGAGAGGGAGAGGAAGGCTGCTGGGGAGAGGAAGGCTGCTGGGGAGAGGAAGGCTGCAGAGAGGGAGAGGAAGGCTGCTGAGAGGGAGAGGAAGGCTGCTGGGGAGAGGAAGGCTGCTGAGAGGGAGAGGAAGGCTGCTGGGGAGAGGAAGGCTGCTGAGAGGGAGAGGAAGGCTGCTGGGGAGAGGAAGGCTGCTGAGAGGGAGAGGAAGGCTGCTGGGAGGGAGAGGAAGGCTGCAGAGAGGGAGAGGAAGGCTGCTGGGGAGAGGAAGGCTGCAGAGAGGGAGAGGAAGGCTGCTGGGGAGAGGAAGGCTGCTGGGGAGAGGAAGGCTGCTGGGGAGAGGAAGGCTGCTGAGAGGGAGAGGAAGGCTGCTGAGAGGGAGAGGAAGGCTGCTGGGGAGAGGAAGGCTGCAGAGAGGGAGAGGAAGGCTGCTGGGGAGAGGAAGGCTGCTGAGAGGGAGAGGAAGGCTGCTGAGAGGGAGAGGAAGGCTGCTGAGAGGGAGAGGAAGGCTGCTGGGGAGAGGAAGGCTGCTGAGAGGGAGAGGAAGGCTGCTGGGGAGAGGAAGGCTGCAGAGAGGGAGAGGAAGGCTGCTGAGAGGGAGAGGAAGGCTGCTGAGAGGGAGAGGAAGGCTGCTGGGGAGAGGAAGGCTGCAGAGGGGAGATGTCCTGGACATCAGGAGGAGTGTGTGTGTTCCACCAAACAAGTGGAAGGTACAGAGTCTGTGTGTGTGTGTGTGTGTGTGTGTGTGTGTGCGCATGCTGGGAATGAGGGGACTGTGTTTACGTGAGGGGGTC
>NW_028153171.1:0-11872 GCF_951799395.1 Argentina silus
CGCACGCACGCACGCACGCACGCACGCACGCACGCACGCACGCACGCACACTCGTGGTAATTGGCACAATGCAATTATATACCTTGTGTCTAGCAGTTGTATTGACCACTGTTGTAAATAGCACGTCCACGAATGTGAGTTATTATTATCGTCAAACATCAACGTCTGATTTTGAACAACAGTTACATTATTCAAAAACACATTATTCTGGTTACGTGTTCTTGGCATGCCGCTGATGCCATGTTGACCCGTGTGACACTGAGACCTGTTGCTGGTGATGTTGCTGCGCCACCAAGTGGCCCACACCTGGCTGCAGACTTGTTCCTGCGCGCCTCAGCTCACTTCGGTGTACTACAGGAGTTCTTCATATGGCGCATTCATCTCGGTCACAAGGTGCTGGAACTGCCGGTAGTTTAGACAGCGAGAGCGAACACAGTTTAGTCTTCACGGCGACCCTTATTACGTTCTGCATTTTCATCGACTTGCCACACGGGCTTTCCCGTTGGATGATGGAGTGTGCCCTGAAGAGCTTTGCTTGGCACCTCCTTAGTCTTGAACCTTTGTCATCAGCGTACAACTCCGTTCGCCATTTCGCTGGCAGGCGACGAACGTTAGTTAAAACAACACATTATCACTCAAACACAAATACGGTAGTAGGGTAACCTGGGGCAACACGGTCCCTGGAGGTAAGACGGCCCCCACCACGTACTCAAAATATATAACTTTGAACGTTCCAAATCTGGTGCAGAATGAAGCTAATTCTATCTGATACCCGCCCGAAAGTTCAGCAACACGAGACAGACGTAATTAAATCAGTGTGTTTTTAAAATGTTATATGCATTGATCTAATATTTTGCCAATAGTAAAATGGTGAAACTCACCACACAATGGTGTGAATCATGAATCATGGACTTAATTGTGACATGATAATATTATTAATCAGTTGACAGAATCAAACAATACAAAATGTAGAATAGTATGTTGTGCTTTGTATACATCTTATTAAGGCACACATCTCTGGGGCAAGACAGTCCCCATGCGTATGAGACAAGACGGTCCCTATGTCTTATCCCACACGCACATGGTCTCACTTTGTCAAATGTATTACACGTGACCAATTATGTTTAATACATTGAATATAATACGAACATTGCATAATTTACGTTCTGCTAGCCCGTAGGCTGTAATTGTGATGGAATATCACTAAACCAATATTAGATTATGTATGTATTGCAAGGTATGTATTATATGTTAACTCCCATTTAAATTTAACAACCATAATGGCCTGATATATTACTATCATACCATTTGTATATAATATACATTTTAATTTCAGGCAATAGTTCGTTCATACAGTCGAGCCTCGTTATAACGCGGTAGTCGGGGTCCACAACTTCGGACCGCGCTGTACCCGAGGCGCGTTAGGTGTTCTCATATCTGCCACCAGGGAGCTACTAAACAACAGCGATCGCTGCCCGCGGCACCAATCCCAAGAACGCTGTCGAAGCCCCGTGTGCTTGCAGCACTGTCTTATACGCCAATATGCAGTTTATGAAACTTATTAAACGAGTATACTAGCATCAACGTGTATTATTTTTAAATGTCACACACTCTTGACTTTTGAACTGAATAAAACACATGTACGTAAACCGTTATGGAATAGATCTACTACGATGATGATGTACTGGACCAATAGGCCTACGAATCGAAAATAATAACCTGGACATGAGCAGCCGAAAACGTATAAATTATGATTTGACCAAACGTAGTATGTAAGCTGATAAGAAACAGAAAACGACAATAGGTAGAATTAATAATTGTTTCACTTTGTCTTTCAACTGATCTCGACCGAAGGATAAATTTATTACGAACCACTTAACATCGATTCATCACTTCATGTGCGGATGACGAATTCGTATTTTCGCGCACCGGTAGAGCCTTGGGTTAGGAATTTGACATGTTGGTTTCGCGTCGCGAAAACGATTAAATTTACGATGTAATGGAAGCATGTCATTTCACCCAAGTGTTATGTTGGCATTGCATACTAATTGCATTTAAAAATGTTTATCTGATTCTTACGCGAGGCGTATTTGTGAATCTCGATTGCAATTTACAAACCATCGAAGCGAAGCGAGCGACAGCGATTGATGTCGGCGACAGCGCAAAACAATCAACACGTTGATACTCATTCACTGACATTGTTCGCCTAATGTTTCTTGAGAATTGTCAAAGTAATTCTAAGTAGGTTTAAGCAGGCCCTAATTCGGGGTCCACGACCGACAGCGTTATATCCGAATCCGCGTAATAACGAAGCGTGACTGTATAAGTAAAAACCACGGGGAGGGGGTTATAGACCGTGTTACCCCAGGTAGAGGACCGTCTTGCCCCAAGGATGGGGGCAAGATGGCTTTTTGGGATATTTACTATTTTTCAATGCAACTTAGTTAGGTTGTTTATTTACTGAAAATAGTTTTCCAATGGGTAACGCACAGATCTGTCCACAATGTGAACACATTAAATACAAGCTAAAGTTGTTTAATGGTGTGTTCCTTAGGAGGGCCGCGCTGCATTACTTTCATGTCTGCATACGCAAAAGTGAATTCATTAAATATTAAAGGAAGTAAAAATACATATTTGGTATATTATTATGTTCATCACGTGGACATGTTATTTTGTATACCAAAGTGGCAGGGGCGGGCCGCATTTTGCAAAATATCGTTGTCAGTCCACGGGCCGCATGAAATAGCTACGCGGGCCGCAGTTGGCCCGCGGGCCGCAGGTTGCCGACCCCTGCTCTAGGTCCACCAAAATTGTTTTTGGCTACCGCAACACCTTTAAAAAGACCTCAAGTAAAGGTACGTTGTTATACAGCACGCTATCCAGTCCTTGGGATTGTTCAACGTGCTTACCATCGAGGTACCGAGATTAATGGTGATAACACAAGTCACAATACAATGGTGATATAGGACTGCCAATCATTAATAATCGCACGTGCCCATTAAATTATATGCGCACATAGGCTTAGGTGGATAGTCTTGATATCGAAAAAATATATATAACCTACTGCCATGATTTGGCATGTACCAACTACAAATCAGCATAACAAAATAGATTACTGTAATTGTATTTAGTCTGAAAAATAAAAATTATACTCTGTAATAAATAATATATCCGTATAACATGGATAGGTTATATTAATAAAATACATTCATGTTGTTTATAAAGAAATACTAATAATACTGTCATAGTGCCATAGAAACTGGATACGTAGGTTCACGCTACTTGAAGGTGTGCAAGTGCCAGACAATGCTTACGTCATTTGACGCAGCAGTGTCTCGGGAATGTCCGCAGGAGTTACGTAACACAGGCGTCAAACACGGCGCAGCTTGAAACATGCGTCCTGTTTACTTCGTACTTGATGGACAACACCCTGAGTGTCTTTGTACAAGATATTCCTATTGAAAGACCAACAGTCAGAAATCAGTTCATTTTTTCCAAGTTTATACAGAAGTTCAGAACGAGTTTTCGTGAGGTCTTCATTCACAAATAAACGAAGGTTTAGACCCGAGGCTGTATTGTGCTGTTTTAGGTTGATTCGAGCTCTGTATATAGCGTCCCTCCGACGTTCGCTATTTAGTTTAATAATTGTAATGCGTGGTCGCCCGCCATCCGTTTTAGGGCGGCCAATTCTGTGCGCTCGCTCAATCTCGTGAGACTGCAGGACTGGGGTTAACTTCATATGATCATTGACAATGTCTAGGATTGCATTTTCAATTTCACCAATACCTACAGATTCGGGTATTCCTTCTATTCTCAAATTGGATCTTCTAGGATATTGCTCGATGCTGTCTTTGGGCGATTCTAACAAGTCGACTCTACTTTCAAGTGCTTTGATTTTCTCGTCTTTCTCTTTCACAGTTTGTTTTAGTTGCTCACTCTGAGCTGCTAAGTAGTCTATTTTGTCAGCAATCTCTTGCGGGAACAGAGCTCGTTTCAATTGTTTTATAACATCACTGTCACTCAGAGTTTCAATAAAGGTAAGTTTTAGAAGTTCATTGTCAATACCTTCAAAGCGAGTAGCCTCTGACGAGCTTTTTTGGCGATGCTTGGGCGGCATGATGTCTTATTGTCGTTGGTTACACGTCTGATAGGTGTGTCAAATGTGGCATGCCCAAGATGGACGTTCATTATGGCAGCACGCTGAATCTGACAGACCCATAGATTATGTGCAAATCCACCCCCATCTTAGGGTATTGTGAATGTTTATCTCACCAGATTCATCGTACGGATCGTTGGAAGTTCGATGCCATTAGATAATGTCATTAATTTCCGTCGCATTTGTAACAAGAGAACATCGTCACACGAGAGCTCAACGAAACGCGGCCTGCTCCGTCCGACGTTATGAGTCGGACCATATATAAGTTAACGTTTCCGCCTGATTGTATCCCTACCAATATTATCTGGACAATATCCTATCTTTAAATACATGGACACTATTCCGGAAATACTGTTTATCAGACAAAATATATCCTGGATATTGTTCTTCTACTGCTTTATCTATACAGAATGTCTGCAAATTGTCCAGTTTCTGAGGTTTATTTTGACTGTCTTTGGAGACGTATAATTGAATTACAGTTAGTAATTTATTATTTAAGCAGTCACATCTGTCAAAAATGCAATTTGCTGGCCCAGTAATTTGAGTTAATAAAAACATTAAGGTGGCTCCTCGAATTTTACTATTAAATTCATGTGTCTCATGACCCTATTGTCTTATCAACTTATGCTCCTATTGCATGCCATAATTTTGTCTATCCATTATACACTTTTGATTGGTCGATGTATGTACAATTATTATAATTTGTATTTACGGATATAAGAATTATTAGGAGTTGTTATTTTTTCTTAAATAAAAGCATTCCTCTTCACATGACAGGCGGGTCCAGACTAACAACAAAGAGGTGCCCAGTTTTCCAATAAAACACCAAGAATAGCAACTATAGTTATCCATATTTCCACACATACAGCACTTTCTAGAAAACAACACAATGGAAGGTATATAAAAAAAAAAAAAATGTATTACGTAACATTATATATATACTAATTTACTTAAATATATAATGCTTGTAAATAAAGACCCTCTCAATGTGACTTACCAAAGCCGTTACTGTGGATATACTGAAGGTGTGGTTCCATGCTCTCTATGGAGATGACCTTGAATGATGCCAAGGGCATCAAGCCAGGCTGTGTGCTGATCATGTCATGGAAATTAGCTGTATCCTAACCGTATCCATCCAGATAATATGACTTTAGCTGGAATCATAATCAATGCTTCAATTTGGATTATTTGAAAAGAAAATGTAGCTTTCTCTTGTATATTTTATCTTAAGTGTGCATAAACGCTATAAAAGTGACATGGTTATCATCATTAAAAAATAGCAACAACACGCGTTTTCAATGCCCCTACTAATATTTTCTTATTTTCCAGCATAAAAAACATGCACACTGTGTTTTATTTATCTGTTTTGTGTCACTGTTATAAGGCAAAGCATGTTAATCGTGATGACAAGAAAATATAAAGCTTTAGTTATTTTTAATTATTACTACGAATATGGGGTATATCAAGGACACATTAGCTATACAGTGACCTTAATACACAAATCTCAACAACTGCTGTATTTGCAAGATATTTATGAAATACACATCACAGTTTCATTCAAAAGATGACAATTAAAATATGATGAAACAACATCCTCATAGAAATAGCGAATTGCTGGTGCAATTTTGCACAACATTTCATTTGTCCATATACTTATACAAAACTATCTCCGCTGCGACCCCCCCACAGACCACTGATTGGCCGTCACGAGGAGCCTTACCTGCCAGTTCTGTGTCATGGCATGGCACACCCCGACCTTACCTGCCCTGTTAAGTACAGCCACCGTGTGATTTACCTGCCAGTTCTGTGTCATGGCATGCCATACCCCGACCTTGCCTGTCACATTGAATGGAGCCAATGTGAGCGAAAAACCTTCCACGGTGAGAGATTTACCTGCAAGTTTTTTCATTGTATGCCACACCCCGACCTTGCATGTCGTACTGAGAGCAGCAATCTTGAGATATTTAACTGCCAGTCCAGTGTCATGGTGTGCCACACCCTGACCTTGCCTGTCCTACTGAGTGCTGCGAGTTGATTGCCAATGAAGAACAGGTTGTTCATGACAACATACATCTGGAATTTGCCTGCAGAGGGGAGAGAACACTTTTATTCAGTGAAGTAGCACGACGTTTTCACCTTACACTAAGCAAACATTTTAATAAAACAGTTGTTTATGGACCTGCTAAATGGAGATATTTAATCCACATAACAGTACCTCGGTCTGAATGAATCAATTTAGTCGACTGGACTAAAAAATTCAATTCAAATTTATTGTAACTCTATACAATAAGGACAAATACAAAGCAGAGCGAAGTCCTATCTAATCGCATAAAGTGAACAATAGGGGAAGAACAATATATAATGTTGTACTCCCTTTTAGTTTCATCAACTACAGTTTTGAGCTATGGGCGGTTTGGAACAGTTGTTCTTGGCGAAATAGATTTGTACTTAGCAGAGACCGAAAACCACATAAAACTGCAACAATTATGTCCAAACCAACGTGTTATTTTATGACAATTTTGAACTGACGTACGTCGCCTCTAAATAACATACTAACAGAGGTTCAGCCCGTGAAACATGTAAGTGGACGTGGACGTGGACGTGGACATGTAGCTAGCGGCCCGTACGCTTACATTTTAATATCTACACATTCGCCGGTATTTCATTCCTTAGACCTTGATATAATCCCATTCCTTCTACGAGAGAAGAAGGAACATTCCAGAAATGTTCCTGCATTATCAAACAGCACATTTGAAACACAGTTTCGTCACAGGGATGGAACTTTTGCGTACACATTCCTCTTGGCAGGCGGCGATGCGTTGCTGGTTGACTTCTCAGAGTTCGTTCTGAACACCGTAAATATGCGGTAGGTGAAACATAACTATTGGCTTTCCACTTGGAGACACTTGCTTTCGTGATGGTCTAATAACGTGGATGTACCAAATATGGACCATGCTATCAAGTTCTTCTTAGAAGAGAGAGAAAGATAGAGACATTGGGAAAAAATAACAATATACGAAGATACTATTATAACGTACCATAGGCCTGCAAACTAAAATAAATAACGTGCAAAACTATGACTTCTGATAAGCGGTATGGTGATCGGTGTGGTGGAATCTTGGAATCACACACACAAACGCACGCACGCACGCACGCACGCACGCACGCACGCACGCACGCACGCACGCACGCACGCACCACACAAACACACACACACACACACACACACACACACACACACACACACACACACACACACACACACACACACACACACACACACACACACACACACACACACACACACACACACACCCACACCCACACCCACACCCACACCCACACCCCACACCCACACCCACACCCACACCCACACCCACACCCACACCCACACCCACACCCACACCCACCCACCCACCCACCCACCCACCCACACACACACACACACACACACACACACACACACACAACACACACACACACACACACACACACACACACACACACACACACACACACACAGTTGAACAACAGTTAATAAAATACAGCTGATATAAACAGAGTTTCTAGTTGTTTCTAGCACCCGGCAACATTCTAATAACTGACTATAGTCTTTATAATTATATTGTGGTTAGAATGCTATGGCCTTTTGAGGTCTCATTCAACTAGTTAGCCTTTTCAGAACTTTATCGCCAAGCCCAAAATGTACCGTGTCCGGTTTGCGTCTTGAATTTAGAACTGTGGCATGAAAGGTGGATGTGCTAATCACTATATTTACATTTTTGGGTTTTGTAATATAAGTACACACCGTCAATTATGTCATACTGTTCCTCGTTCTATGGTGTATGTATTTATATGATGCATTTTAATTTACATGGCGCAAAGGTCTCAGGAAACGTTTTAATCTACCAGTTTGCACTCACTGTTATTATATGGTACTACTACTACTTTTAGCAGAATGTCTCCCGATTCAAATTCAGATCATGAATCGAACGGTGCGCTTTATACAGAGTAGTTTAAAATGCAACAGTTTGGATATACTTTCTTGAGAAGGCAATCTAGCCCTTCGGGGTATTGGTTCATATATGTCTAAAAGCTTCAATTACTTTCTATAATATGAAACCTAGCTACTTTTATTGTATCATTCAGAACCACTATCAGAAGGGGCTGGATGAGAAACTATTAAACACAGTTTCCTTGGCAAAGGATGTGCTGAATAATATAGAGAATGCGTGTAGCACTTTTTTAATCAAAGACGTGTTAGTCTCTTTGTGTGCAAAGATACTTCAATTGTAATTTAATTGTACACATTGTGGTACGAATAAATATATATTTTACTATTACTACACTACCGTGCCTCAGGTTTGCAATAATGCCGATACATAGTTAAGACGATTACGTGTTGGTTTAGTAAATTGTAGTATATTCGTTTGGAATAGGCCTACCTACAGGTGTAAATGAAACAAAATCCACGGCGTTTTGCCGAAACTGTAGTCTCAAAAGTAGTTGCACCTCGTCTACTGTAAATTTGACATTTGAAGTTATACTTATGTGAAGAATACAAGAAAATACATAGGATTACTTTATCACGATTTTTATATTTTCAGCAAATCGGTATTTAAACGGGATACGGCCCAAGGCCCTATTCCTCCAAAAAATTCGTATTGTATACGTACGATGTCGCATGTCTGAAATTTGGGTTGATTACATTAGGCCCTAACTCGGTTAAAACCAGATTATTGGTGCCCCAAATTACGCCATTTCAAGTGTTTTGTCTAAAAAAGTCAAATGGGTATGAAGGGGGATACCCCCACACCCCCAGGAGCTTCACGTCTCGTTTCGCTCCTTCGGCGCTTCACACATTACCTTGGACCCCCCTTTTTAAACCCTGGATCCGCCCGTCATATATAACCACTTGAGTCGCTTTAAAATTAACATCTTTTTAATCCTAAATCCTACCTACCTACCTTACACATAATACACAGTTCCATACAGGAAACCCTGCAATATCAAACTTCAAGTCAACTTTGCCTGCCTTTACAATATTGCGTAACCAGTGACTGGCCACGCTATTACTGCCAAGGTAAACACTTCTCCAAAATACTTGTCATCCGGATATGCACACAGCATATATCCTTTTCTAAATCACCGGTCACACATGTTAAAGTTCTCAAACCCAAAAATCATGACAATCTGAACAAGTATCAATGTAAAGACAGAAGTATTAGCAGCCGGCTAATAATAACCCTTCTGTAAGTATAACGACGTGTCGTCCCCCCCCCCATGACTACGACTGAGACCCCCCCCCGCCAACAAGCCTAGATCCGCCCCTGAATCTTGCATAATGTGTACAAGGTTTCATCCATCTAAATTAGTTCAGAAAGATCCCCCCCCCCCACCTGCTGCCTTGTTTCTTTTATCCGTGCCACTGCTTTATGTAATTGTTTGAAACTTGCCACAGTGTGTCATTATGATCTCGAAAACTAAATAGCCGTTTAACACTATGACCACCTTTTATATAATGAACTATGGATAACATTTACCCTCAATTTCGCGGGGAAATATATTATTTTTTTAATCACGAAAACAAACCTTCTAGAAAAAATGAGTTTTTAGCGAGATTGCCTGGAGTAACTACGCACATAACTTGGGTCATTTAAGGCTGGTTGTTACTGATATATGTGAAATGAAAATGTGAATCCCAAGTCTCCCCTTAATACTGTCACTATGATTTTGATAAATAAACATCCGTCTTATCCTAGATTTGTCCCTGCGTTTCAGGTATGTGAAATACGTGACGGGCCCATCTCAGTTGCTGTTGCCCAATGACAGCTTTGATGCTTGACACGTGAGCCTCATGTATAGTACATAAACAATTTAATTTGTTTTGTTATTAGTGTAGTTTGGTGTCAGAAACTGGGTTTTTTACATATTGATAGTGTACACTCCAACACATATTTAAATTATATTGCGTACTCAGAAATAAAAATACAATAATGCTTTTGTGTGGTAGTGATACCAATTTCTTATACGTAATTCGACATGTTATGGTTGCCGTTTTTGGTTTGTTTTATCAAATGTTAACTGTTTTAAGCATTAATAAGACGGAAAAACTGTACACATACTGCAAGCAATCCATGATGGAATTGATTAAAACCTAACTTGAAATACACTTAAGACATGATTTTTAGTCACAAACTGGCAAGTCATTTTATAATAATAATTTTATTAAAATGGCAACTATAGTAGTTAAATTATACAATTGGCACAGTAAAACAACCAATAATAATAAATAAATTAAGACAAAAATTATGACTTATAATAGAAAAAATTTAAAAGGTGCATCAACATCATGTTTAAAGTTATGTTTGTAAATAAAAAGTCATGTCAAGTTTGAAGTCAAGTCAAGTCATTGACTTCCAAGTTCAAGTTAAGTCTCTTAATCCTGATAGTTTGTTTATTTAAATAACAGGACGAATGAAAAAAGACACGTTATTTATATCATCAATCATGTTGTTCATCTGAAATAGTAATCTAAGAAGAAATGGTTGATATAATATAACTATGCTACACACTTATAGACATAGTTCAGGCGTTGTGTTCAAGATTGGATAGCAATGGCTGTTTGTTATAAAAGTTGGCTTAGTGATACATCAGAGAGTACTGAACATCTTCAGATTTGGAGGCAATTTCAAATGATTCAGTGAATACAATTTATCTACATGTTACAGATGTATTAAACTTAGATCTGCCAAACTCTGGAAGACTAAGCTTGTGAAATACAGGCAACATATTCATGTGACATTTAAACATCTGATGGATGTTTCTCATACACAGCCAGTCCGTTGTCTCAATATACACTGTTTTCACCGTCAGTTAGACGTGTTCTTGGTGCTGATGTTCTGGTAGGTAGGTTGTCCTCTTGTTACTTCTGCTGTGACTGTCTCTTTTACTTCTGAATACTCAGCAGCATCATCTCCGACCACTGTTGTCTGTAATAATGATAATCACATCAAAATAAGAGCGAGCAAAGCTTATAACAGATTCGAGATGAAACCATATATGTTTTGCAAGAATACATACAGGCCAAATCATATTATGACAGTGGACTGTTCACAAAGCGAAAACAAGAAGCAATGAATTAAAATAATTGTTCCAACGACATTGAACAACACAGTGGATAAGCTATTTTTCTGGGATTAAAGAAATTCATATTGCACCAGTGTGCCACACGTAATTGGTAACTGCATAGTAGATGGAAATGAATGTGGCAATTGTTAATTAAATAGTTATTGGCGTAAATGTGTGATTCTATTGTCAACTGTACAAAACATTTAATATATCCATGTTTGCTTATTTAGCAAAATGATGCAGACACTTAATGTGTAGACTGAGTTCTTACTTAATGAAATAACTGGTACTGTCATGAGACTGAAGCTTGCCTCTTATTCATATTAATTATGTTGACTTACCTTGCTGCACTGAGACATCAATAGAATGACCTGTGAGACTTTCATACTGAATGTCACCATTGAATTCAGTACTTGATACTACATGTCTGTCTTTCTGTACCGGTGAGTGTTTCATTCCGGATGCACTGAAAAAGTTAAGCAAATAATTGGTCATTGCACGACAACAATCATCGTACTCAGAGTTGTTTGATTAAAATCATTTGATTTAAATCATGATTTAAATCACTCCAAATATTTTTTAAAT
>NW_028153170.1:0-1000 GCF_951799395.1 Argentina silus
ACACACACACACACACACACACACACACACACACACACACACACACACACACACACACACACTTCCACATTCTGTCACCACAACACCATTCTTCCTCCTCTTAGTGCTAGTGGCTGGTACAGCATACAGGACTGTAATCCTCATTAGTGGTGAACTTCACTGATGTTCGTATATCTCTCTCAGCAGGCATGCAGATCTTCTTTCCGGCTGACATTTGCAGAGTAAACGAACGTGGCGTAGCCTAGCTACCTCGGCGGTGAGGAGGGAACATTCTGGAACGAACTCAAGAGTAGCTGTCCTGAGAGCTGGAACCCAGGGGCTCAACACCGATCTGGGCCCGTATCCCCAAAGCGTCTCAGAGTAGGAGTACTGATCCAGGACCAGTTTAGCCTTCCAGATCAGAATCAGTAAGACGATATGGACAGGTGGGGGCGTCAACCCCCACCAACACTGCCTGCTCTGAGAGCCTTCCTCAATACAGGCCGTGACCTCACCGTCCTAGAAGTGGACATCCCAGACAAACAGCGGGTATGTTTGCTGAGTGTTACCGTTGCCATGGTATTTTCATGAGTACAATCTTGTTCCCAGACACTTCCTCCTATTATTCTCTGTCTCAGTCTGGTTGACCAACGGGTCAAACTTGGCCTTCGTTTACCCAATACAAAGATCGTGGGAAAAAAACAAGGCATAGCCATTGGCTTTACTTCCCATCAATCATCTCCCACAGCTCCCGCCCCCCAGTGCTTGCCCACCACACCCCTCACAGTCGAGTGATTTGCTCAAATCTAATAATAACAAATACTACAAAAAAACCCTGAAAAGTTTCACTCCCACCAAGGCCAGGTATGAGTGGTTGTTATTCCAGGCTAACACCATATGAGCTGTGTGTAGTACCCTGGGGATGAGATTACCATCAGTGTAACGATGTAACATTGTGATATTACAGTCGTGCAACAGGTCTATGTGCAGTAGCTACATGGCAAATAGGAATTATTTTTCA
>NW_028153169.1:7500-10000 GCF_951799395.1 Argentina silus
GCTACAATCAATTAACCCATCTCTACAGCTACTGATAGTACTAGCTACCTGTACAATCTATCACCCTGGCCAGCAGTTAACCCATCTCTACAGCTACTGATAGTACTAGCTACCTGTACAATCTATCACCCTGGCCTGCAGTTAACCCATCTCTACAGCTACTGATAGTACTAGCTACCTGTACAATCTATCACCCTGGCCTGCAGTTAACCCATCTCTACAGCTACTGATAGTACTAGCTACCTGTACAATCTATCACCCTGGCCTGCAGTTAACCCATCTCTACAGCTACTGATAGTACTAGCTACCTGTACAATCTATCACCCTGGCCTGCAGGGTGTGAAGATATTATTGACAGATAAGAGATCGCTGCTCACTTGTTGGTCACAAGACATTGAATCGAGAAGGAAATGAGTTACAGGAAGAGTTACGTGTGAATGAAAACTCAGCGGAAATGATCACAGGCCTTTTCTGGAAGGATCAGTGAAAAACCCAACCTGAGTTTCAGAATGTGTGTGAGCCTTTGTAGATAAGGTGGAAAAGGCCGGGGATTCTGGGTCAGCATTGTGGGCAGACCTCTCTCTCCGTCCACCCTCGAGCTGCCAACTGCGCTCTGCTTCTGAGTAAGACACACACACTCATTCACTCACACACAGACACAGACACACACACACACACACACACACACACACACACACACACACACACACACACACACACACACACACTGTCTAGAGATGGCAAAGATATGCGGCTGTGTGTGAGATGGCCTCTTTAGATTAAAATCCAAGTTAGAGTAGTGTGTGTGTGTGTGTGTGTGTGTGTGTGTGTGTGTGTGTGTGTGTGTGTGTGTGTGTGTGTTCTGGCCTTAATTCAAACAATGTTCCCATTGTATTGTGGCTTGTCTGTATGTTTAAAGCGCATGTTGCACAGTTGAAATGTGCTACAAACATAAAATTGGATTAGATTAAATCCGATGCTCTCCGGCACGAGACGCGTACTGTGTTTCTAGTAAACAAGCCTCCCGTGCCTCTCTCTCTCTCTCTCTCTAACCTACAGCAGCTGTGGGCAGACACACAGCAGTGGATGAACCAGAGTCTGAGCATGCAGAACAACACGGTGTAAGAAACATGTTTGTGAAAAGATCAGACGTTCACAAGATGGCCGCTGCAGTCGGTTCTTGAAGTTTTGTTTCAGTCATGGTTTGTCTGAGCCGAAGAGGTGTAATTTGTGGCCTTTGATAATTTGGTAACCTCGGTAACCGAACCCTCTTGGTCGTGGCGAAAGGCACGAGAGGGTAAAATATGTAAAACACCACAAATACTGAAATACAAATACACAAATATTTCAACTCTTCAACATCTAAATTGGTGTTGATTTCGGGTTTCATCAAGATGTAGCAGCTATTTAAGGTACTGTACCCTTTATAACCGTTTTGTAAAGGATGTATAACCAGCTCATGACTTTAAATCTTTTATTAGTGTCTAGTTAGTGTCTAGTATATCAATAGTTAATAAGCAGCTATAAAAACAACATCCTAACCAGGATTGATCGTCCCAGTTCTGACCACAGCCAAAAGAACTAGAAGCTAAACTGTGGCTGAAACCAGCATTATTCTCAGGATTATCTCATTATGACACAGTTCACCATTTTACATGTATACCAGTAGTACTATTTTACATGTATACCAGTAGTACTATTTTACATGTATACCAGTAGTACTATTTTACATGTATACCAGTAGTACTATTTTACATGTATACCAGTAGTACTATTTTAGACAATCATTTCCAAGATGGAGTCATTCGGTGTTTGGTGTGTCATCCCTGGAGTTGTCGGTGGTCACTCTGCTGTAATGAAGGGAAATCAGATTCACTGGGGTTATCTCCATGGTGACTCACAAGCACTTCCTCCCGACTTCCTCCTGGAGTGGACTTCACAGGGGCAGCTGATAAGGGTGTGTGTGTGTGTGTGTGTGTGTGTGTGTGTGCAGGCGTGCATTTGTGTGTGTGTGTATGTGTGTGTGTGTGTGTGTGTGTATGCAAGCATTTGTGTGTGTGTGTGTGTGTGTGTGTGTGTGTGTGTGTGTGTGTGTGTGTGTGTGTGTGTGTGTGTAAGCGAGCATTTGTGTGTGTGAATGCGCGCACACACACACGCCTACAAGTATGTGTGTGTGAGTGAGTGTGTGTACATGCACGCGTATGTGTGTGTATGCTTGGACACACACTTTCAGGCCAGGACACACACTCACCTAGTGCCAGAGCCCAGTTTCCCCTGCTCTTTCCATGCCCTCATCCTCCTCCCTCCTCTCTTTCCCAGCATCCATGAGAACCAGGGCCCATCACGGCTGACCTCCGCATCGCCACCCCAGGAGAAACAGGCCCTTCTGACTGTTTCCTGATCTCCCACAGCCTCCCTCCATCTTTAAATAGAACCCCAGCCTCATTGTGAAAACACTCTACCTATGAGCTGTCAACTAGCTATCCCATGACCAACCTCA